>NC_135957.1:14950195-15245844 GCF_053455715.1 Rhinoraja longicauda | reverse complement strand
CGAGGTTGCTTTCCCCAGTTAACAGCCTGTTTGACACTGAGGAAAACACAAATGAAGGAGTAACTCAGCAGGTCAGGCAGTATCTCTGGAGAACAAGGATAGGTGATGTTTCAGCTTGGGATCCTTCTTCAGACAGATGGAGGGGGGGGAAGAATGCTGGAGGAGAAGAGAGGCAGGACAAAGCGTGGAAAGGAATAGGTGGACAGAAGCTTTGGGGGTTTTAATAGGCAGATGATTAGAACAAAATGGTTAGCGACCGGGCAATCTAACGGGGCCTGGTGGGCTGGAGATGCTCGGCCACTGGAGATGTTGATCGATGTTGAGAGAAGAGGGGGAGCCCCAACCCCAGAGATTGATACTTCTCCGACTGCTTACTGTGAAGAAGATGGTTCCTTTTGCATTGGAGCTTCCAAATAGGTATCCCTCTCTTAAGATTTGGTTAAAGCTCTTGTGCGTTTAGTCTGTGTTTAGAGTTTAGAGATGTAGCGCGAAAACAGGCCCTTCGGCCCAACGAGTAGGCAGTAACCAATGATCACCCCGTACACTAACAATTTTCACAACTTACCAAAGCCAATTAACCTACTAACCTGAACGCCTTTGGAGTGTGGGAGGAAACCGGAGAAAACCAAGCAGTCGCGGGGAGAACGTACAAACTTGGTAGAGACAGCTCTCATGGTCAGGATCGAACCCAGATCTCTGGTGCTGTAAGACGGCGAAAACTGCTGCGCCACTGTGCCGCCCCTGTGGAAGCAGTGTCTGAACCTTGAAGGCGGAGGTGGATTGTTGATGAGGTTACTGGGGGTGAGGAGGAATGGGGACAGGATCTGAATGGTGGGGGTGGTCTTGGCAGCTCTCAACATGCCCTTGGCTCTGGGTTTTCCTCCCTCCCTCCCTCCTGGTGATGGAGTTTGTCTCGATGGTGAAGGAGTTAATATCAGGAGGTGGCTGGGTTTCTTGTGCCAGTTGTTTCAGAGCACAGTTGTTGACCTCTCTGGTATTGAGCACGTTACTGTCAGATGTTGCAGAGAGAGGGTGGGGGGGTGTCACCGTTCACACTTCAGGCCTCTCCACACTTCCCCCTTCCCTATACCCCCCCCCCCCCTCCATCAGCTGCTTTTCATCCACCGCCCCTCCCCCACTCCACCCTCCGCCCTTTCACAACAGCGGCACGGTGGCGCAGCGGTAGAGTTGCTGCTTTACAGCGAATGCAGCGCCGGAGACTCAGGTTCGATCCTGACTACGGGTGCTGCACTGTAAGGAGTTTGTACGTTCTCCCCCGTGAGCTGCGTGGGTTTTCTCCGAGATCTTCGGTTTCCTCCCACACTCCAAAGACGTACAGGTATGTAGGTTAATTTGACTGGGTAAATGTAAAAATTGTCCCTAGTGTGTGTAGGATAGTGTTAATGTGCGGGATCGCTGGGCGGCGCGGACTTGGTGGGCCGAAAAGGCCTGTTTCCGCGCTGTATCTGAAATATGAAAATATGAAAATATGAAAATATCAGTTTCCTTTGTCACACCAAGCAATTTGTTCCTGGAATATTTTTGATGCTGAGGAACTGAAGGAGGTGTGGTGCTCGAACACTTGGTGAAGCAATGAGTTGATGCCATTGATGCCAAGAGCTTGAACTTGCTGCCTGAACCTGGAGGATTGGGCAATAGCAGAGACAAGCATTTGGAGAGGATTTGTTCAGACTCCAGGGATAGGCTCCCTGTCTCAGTGGTTTGTGCTTTTATCTACGGTGTGATCCCCAGGAGAGAGCGGGAGGGACCTGAAGTGAGTGTTTTGGTGGGTCAGGTTGAAGGGTGATGACTGGGAATCGCAGCAACCCAGTGAGGTCCCATTCATCTTTCACACAATCCAGCTTCCGGCCCTCTTGATGTTGCTCCCACTCCCTTTCTCCTCTTCCCTTCCCTCCCTCTGCCCCACCCTGTGCTCAGACCAGTGATCCACGAAGGCTCATGCCTGCTCTGAACCTGCATGTAGAAAGCTGGTGTCCTGTGCGGTTTTAATCTATTTCACAACCCCCTTAATTCAAAAATCCTTTGCTTAGGCCCCCTCCTACTCCCACGTTTCTGCCACTTTTACGACTCTACCACTCATCGTGTTTCCTCCCTGGAATTTAACCCTTGACCTTTTGCGGCATTGATTTTCACCAGCATGCCTCGACCTACCCTCGAAGTGTGCAAGTCGTGCCCTGTACACTCAAGACATGAAGTGGACTAGGAGAAGCCATGTCCTGCTTGTGACCCGCTGACAGACTCCACCGTACACTTCACTCCACTCCGGAAAAACAACCCTTTACTTTGGTCCTGATGCAGGGTCTTGACCTGAAACGTCAATGACTAATTTTCTCCCACAGATGCTGCTTAACCCACTGAGTTTGTGCAGCAGCTTGTTTTAGAACAGTACAGCACACAGAAAAGCCCTTCAACTCACGACGTTAGTGCTGACCAATTTAAACTAAGCTCATCTGCCTGCAAATGATCCATATCCCTCCATTCCCTGCATGTTCATGTGTCACAGAATTATCCAAGATGGAAACAAGCCCTCCAATCTAACTCTCTATACCAATCTCCTTTAAATTCACTCTCTCCTAAAAGCTATGCCCAACAGTATTTGACATTTCTAACCTGGGAGAAAGACTGTCTATCTCCCTTGTCTATGCCTATCATGCTCTGATGCTCCAGAGAAAACTATCCAAGTTTGTCCAACCTCTCCTTGTAGTTAATAGCCTCTAATCCAGGCAACATCCTGGGAACCTCTTCTGTGCCCTGCCCTGATATAGGAAGTGTAGCCGCCAGTCTGTGCAGAGGAAGACTCCACAAATGTTTGTGGTGCTGGTTGAGCCGCAGAGACTGGGGGGTGGAGGAAGGAACTGTAGATGCTAGACACAAAAAGCTGGAGTAACTCAGTGGGACAGGCAGCTTCTCTGGAGAGAAGGAATGGGTGATGTTTCGGGTCGAGACCCTTCTTCAGTCTGGTTAGGGATAAGGGAAACGAGAGATATAGACGATTATGTAGAGCGATAAAGAACAAGAAATGAAAAATATGCAAAAAGGTAATGATGATAAAGGACACAGGCCATTGAGGGGGTCAGGGTCAGGAGGGAACTGCCTGGTGATGGTGTGCGGTGGCTGGGGTGAGCCACAAAAGGCAGCTTGCAGCAATTCTCTTTATTCTTCAAACTACGGTCACCCAAGTGGTCAGGGCTTGTGTTTGCAGTAGTAACAGCGTGGCTGTTTGTGTGCACGTGCTTCCTGTCTGTTGTCACAGTCCTATGGCGGTATTTTGATTGCAGTTGTTGTATTTATTCGGGCAGCTGCCGTGCACCTGTTCGGGTCAAATTCCTTTTCTCACCTCAGTTGGTTGGGGAGCAAGCCCTGACAGGAGATGGTTTGGGCAGCGGAGCCTGTTGCTGGCTACAGCTTTGCGTCTAACTTGTAACATGGAGTTGTACAGAAACACACTGGTCCACCGCATCAAAATCGACCGTCACTCCTGTCTTTGCTAATCCCACGTCTGCATTGATTCCATGCCTCTCTTTGCCCTGCTTCAGATGCCCCTGCCTTCACCACCTCCTCTGGCAGCTCATTCTAAATGCCACGTGTGAAAAATGTACTCTTCAGATCTTTATGTTGGTTGAGGAAGGTATAATAACAGCATGGGTGGCACAGTGGCGCAGCTGGTAGAGCTGGTGCCACATAGTGCCAATGACCCGGTTCAATCCTGGGAGCTGTCTGTATAGAGTTTGCACATTTTCACTGTGACCGCATGGGTTTCCTCCAGGTGTTGCAGTTTCCTCTCGCATCCCAAAGACGTGTGGGTTTGCAGACCTCCCAACCCATCCGAATTTGGCGGAAAGTTTGCGCTTTCTTATTTCATTTCCGCCATTCTGGTTTTGCCTCGGGTTTTTCAGCAAAACACATGCCTCGCCGCTTGCCTCGCCCCGCCACTCACCTCGCCCCACCCCGCCCCTCGCCGCTGTACTCGCCCCGCGCCTTGCCGCTGGCCTGGCCTCGCTGCTGGCCCGGCCTTGCCGCTAGCCTCGCTCGCCTCACTTCGCCGCTCGCTCGACCTCGCCTCGTCACTGGTCCGGCCTCGCCTCGCCTCGCCTCTCGCCGCTGGCCCGGCCTCACCTCACCACTCGGCTAGCCTCGCTGCGGAGAGTGTCCCGTTGATGTTGAGAGGGGATTGGGGGGTGGTTGGGGTGCAGGGGAGGGGGGCAGTGGAGTGGGAGGAGGGAGTGGGGGTCGGGGGGGTGGAGGAAGGAAGGGGAGAGTGGGGGTGGGAGTGGGGGAGGAGGGGGTGGCGGTGTGGATTTGGGGGGAAAGGGAGGAGGGATGGAGGGAAGGGGTGGGGGGAATAGGGGGAGGGGTGGGGGAGTAGGGGGGAGGGGGGGTAGGGGGGGGGAGTAGTTTTGGGGGGGGTCATGGACCATTGCGATTTGCTGTTGAAGACCACTGGAGCAAGTATGTCTTCAATTAAATTAAGTTTGTGCAGTTTTTTAAAATGAAACTCTTTCTTCATAACTTAGTCATACATTTTATGACCATTGTTCTTTTATTCAATGCCAAGAGAATTGGGATGTTTAAGGAAAAAGCAAAATAGAAAAAACAAAATAAAACAATTTTTTCTTTGTTGTAAAAAGTATTTCTGTTCAATAACCTTTCTATTATAGTAGAATATACTCATGATAGGCCTGACATTGTACATGCAGTCCAAGAACTACAGACTATTGGAAATAATAATCGTTTTTCACACGTGAATGTAGCGCAACGCGTACGCGCATTTGGCACGCATACTTTATTTTGCTGAAAAGTTGCATTACGCCCCATATTATGAATTTTGATGTAAAATTCTGAATTTTGGCCATCAAAATTCTGAATTTGTAAAATCAAATGCTGGGAGGTCTGGGTTTGCAGGTTGATCGGCCTCTGTAAATTGCCCCTAGTGTGTTGGCAGTGGATGGAGAAGTTGGATAACATAGAACTGGTGTGAACTGGTGATCGGTGGTCAGCGTGGACACGGTGGGACAAAGCACGTGTTTCAGCGCTGAATCTCTAAACTAAACTAAACTGAACATAACATTTAAGGGGCATTCAGGCAGGTACATGGATAGGAAAGAATTAGAGGGATGTGGGTCAGCTGTGGATGAGGTATCTTGGTCGGCGTGGACGAGTTGGGTTGAATGCAACTTCTATAGACTTAACCACTTCAACAGATGCACTGTGGAAAGCATACTCTCGGACTGCATTGCAGCTTGGTTTGGGAAATGCTTTACCCAAGACCTCAAGAAATTGCAAAGTTGTGAATGTAGCCCAGAAGATCACACAGACTGGCCTCTCCATCAATACTTCACGCTGCCTCGGGAATGCAGCCAATATAATGACTGTGTGGCCCCTGGTTCTGGACTCGCCCAACATTGGGAACATTTTTCCTGCATCTAGCTTGTCCAGTCCTTTTATAGTTTTGTATGTTTCTATGGGATCCCCTCTCATCCTTCTGGGCTCCGGTGAATACAAGCCCAGTCTTTCCAATCTTTCCTCATATGACAGTCCCGCCATCCCAGGGATCAATCTCGGGACTGTCTTATGAGGAAAGATTGGGTGTGTGGAATGAGCTGCTAGAGGAGGTAGTTGAGGCTGGGACTATCCCATCGTTTAAGAAACAGTTAGACAGGTACATGGATAGGACAGGTTTGGAGGGATATGGGCCAAGCGCAGGCAGGTGGGACTAGTGTAGCTGGGAAATGTTGGCTGGTGTGGGCAAGTTGGGCCGAAGGACCTGTTTCCACACTATCACTCTATGATAATCAAAGATCTTTTTCACCCCAGTCACTCTCTCTTCTCCCCTCTCATGTTGGTCAGATGATAGAAAAGCTTGAACACACGTACGACCAGATTTAGGAACAGCTTCTACCTGTTATAGGTCAAAAGCTTATTAAAGCTTTTCATTGTACATTGGCTCACGTGACAACAAACCTACTGAATAGTCCTCCCGTAAACCAGGGTGTAGATGCAATCTTCCAACCTACCTCGTTGCAGATGGTGTTCTTTTTCCTCTGTAACTGCAGCAGTGTTGTTTGTAAAGCTGTATTCTGTACTGTTATATTTTTCTCTTGGAACTGCATATTGTTGGGGGTCCACGCTGGGGGGTTGGTGTGGTCAGGGTTAATACTCTTCCCTGCGCCCAGGAAGGTTTAGTCGGGGCTAATTCTCTCTGCTCCCCCCCCCCCCCCCTCCGCAGGATGGCCTGAAGCCGACCACCTTCACAGTAGCCAACGTGCCCGGCTCAACTGGCATGAACCAGTCGGCCTCCAACACCTCGACCAACCTGCAGGTGAGCAGCGGCCACAGCTTCCCCATCACCAACTACCTGGCCCCAGTCACCGCCATCAACAGCAATGGCAGCGTCTTCAAGCCCGGCTCCGCCTGCAACCCTGGCAGCATGGTGCAGATCCCCAGCTTCACCCTCATGTCAGGTACACGCCAACGGGTGGGGGTACGGCGAGTGGGCGGAGGGGGGGGGGGGAGGGGGGTAATGGGTGGGGGTAGTGCGAGTGCATGTTAGTGCTGGGTGGGCAAGGATAGGGGGTGGTTAGTACTGCGTGTGTGGGGAGGGTGAGGGGAGAGGGGGTTAGTACATTAGTGCTGGGGAGGGGGTGCAAGGGGGGAGGAGCTGGTTAATGCTGGGTGTGGAGAGCGGGTTGGTGGAGGGGGTCACGGGTGGAGGGGTCGGAGGTGGTTTATTTGCGGGACAACCCCGCAGGGGGTTGTGAGTGTGGAGTTGTGTGCTCGCTGTGACTGGAACGGCCATCGTGGAGAAGGTCTCCGGTAGTGTGAGCAGCTGATGCAGGTGGGCCGGGCCAGTGCCAGGCAACCCCTGGGGTGGGAGAGAGTGCCCTTTCACCCTGCTTCTCCATCGCTGGGTCACTAGGCTGCAGAGCTGCTCTCGGTATCACTGAGCTGGAGAGGACGTCCTTATTTGACATGGTCTGAATTTAATGCCAGGGACTGGACTGGGAGTGACCGTCGTCACCCCTCTATGAGTGGCCTGTAATCGCAGTCGCTCCCTCAGGCTCAGGGTGGCACTAAGGCCAAGGGCAAAGATACTAGAGGAGCAAGATGAACCACTCCGTCGAAATCACCTATACTGAAGTGTAGTACGCAAGGGAGTGTAACGTCCGCCATTTTAGTAAGCAAAACCCGCCGTTCGCTATGCCTCTCACAGTAATCAATGTTTTGGGGGAACAGTTTGTGTGATAATACCAAAAATGCAGAATATATCTCATCTATCAATTTACAGATTTTTGCTATTTATCTTTTTAAATGTTTCTGCAAGTTTCTGCCTACTAAAATGGCACCATGACATACTACGGTTTTTAGGGTCGAGTGGTCTATCTTGCTCTGCTCTATTATCTTTGGCCAAGGGTGACCTAACGATGCAAGGGCAGGTGAGAGGGAGCTCTCTGCTCCTGGTCGCTCGGTTCCCTGGTTCCGGGAGGTTCTGCCTGGCTGAGCTCAGGTCCTGGGGTCCCTGTGCATGCTGAAGGCACTGGGTTTCCTCACAGTGGGAAGACCGTCTGCCCAGTGGGAATGACAGAGAAGGATCTCAACCCGAAACTCCACCCATTCCTTCCCTCCAGAGATGCTGCCTGTCCCGCTGAGTTACTCCAGCATTTTGTGTCTATATCTTACAGGTGGGAATGGTTGAGTGGGAACGGTGCCTGCTCTGCCGGGCAAGTGGACCGCGTGGCTGGACCGGCGCAAGGGGTGGCGTGCCTGATGTGGGGGGGGAGGTGGGAAGGGTGTTTCATGTTCACTCTCTCCAGGGAACGGGGATGGGCCGAGGCCATTCACTCATTCATCCATGTCCCCACTGCATTAAGATGGTGGTAGTCCTCACCTGGTCCCAGGCTGCCCTCTGCCCTCTAGTCAGAGGCCCCTGGCCCCAGGGAGGTGGATTCACTTCCTCAGGGTGACTGGGGAAGGTGGGATGGGGAGAGAGGAATGCTAAAGACCAACTCCGCACCGGTCACCGAGGGGAGAGAGCGATGCCCCCGACCCACCGTCTCTGCTGTGTCCAGAGTTAGCATAGATCCGTTGGGCCGAATGGCAGCTCCTGGTGGGTCTGTGATCCCATGTGGCCGGCAGTGTTGTGGTAGTGAGAGTCTGCAGGGCATTGCCAGTGTCCACGTGGGGAGTCGAAGGCTCGGTATGTTTTGGTGGCGAGGGAGGGACAGTCTTCCCCCCCTCCCCCCCCCCCCCGTTTGAACCAAGCCCCCCCCCCCCCTGTCTGAGCCCGAATGCCCCCCCACCCCCCAACCCGGCGCTTGGCTGACAGTATTTTTCCCCTGACAGGCACCTCGCTGCCAGGGACGCCCTCCGTCCCCCTCGGCCCGTTGCAGTCACACTCGCTCACCATCCAGGGGCAGCAGGGGCAGGTGATGGGCGGCCAGACGCAGTCAGGACAGCAGACCGTCTTCCGCTTCCCGGCCTCCGCCACCGGGCAGATTGTCTCCATTGCAGGCGAGTGTTGTTCCCGCACAGTCAGCTGTCAGCTGTGGGGGAAGAGTACAGTGGGGGAGGCTGGGATTGGGGGGGGTGAGGGTGGGGGGGGGGGGGGAGAGCAGTGAATAGAGTTCCGACCGTGGTCCCTGCACCGGGTCCTCCGCCATCCCGTCCCCGCGCCGGGTCCCCCGCCATCATGTCCCCCGCCATCCCGTCCCCGTGCCATGTCCCCCGCCATCCCGTCCCCGCGCCGGGTCCCCCGCCATCTCGTCCCCGCGCCATGTCCCCCGCCATTATGTCCCCCGCCGTCCCATCCCCGCGCCATGTCCCCCGCCGTCCCCGCGCCGGGTCCCCCGCCATCCCGTCCCCATGCCAGGTCCCCCGCCGTCCCGTCCCCGCGCCGGATCCCCCGCCGTCCCGTCCCCACGCCAGGTCGCCCGCCGTCCCCGCACCAGGTCGCTCGCCATCCCCGCGCCGGGTCCCCGCGCCGGGTCCCCTAACCTTGCCCACGTGCCCAGCCCCTGCAAACACGGGCCCAGGTGCAGGGTACAGGCAGAGTGTGGATACAGGCGCAGGACATACAGAGTATTGATACAGGCACAGTGTGTACAGCGTGTGGGTACAGGACATGTGCATACAAGCACAGAATGTCTGTGCTCTGTGCTGTCAGTGTGGGGCTGCACATGGCTGCCGGGCGTGTGTGCTGGGGGTGGGTAGTGGGTAGTGGTGAGGGCCTGGGACTGACGTGTGTGTCTGTGCAGGTGGGGGCATTGCGCAGCAGGTACCGGTACAGACCATCCAGCTGCACCAGACGCCGGCGCAAGTCAGTGTGCATCAATCCACGCAGCACACTGCAACCCTCAGCGACAGCAGCACCGACATCTCGCAGGCCTCCACCAGCGCAACCAGTAAGCACCCTCTACCCCAGAGCCCCTCCATGCACACTCACTACCCCGCCATCCCTCCCGCTCTCCCCCCACCTTCCTCCCAGCACACTCCCCCACCCCCTCCTCCACTCTTCCCCCCATCTCCACTCTCCCCCCTCATCCTGCTTCCCTCCCCCGCTTCCCTCCCCTCCCCCCTCCTCCCTGTGAGTGGGTACATGAGTGCTGCTGCCTAAGCAGGGGCAGTGGGCGGGAGTGCTGGTGCTGTGTGCTGATCCTGGTCTGTCTGCTCTCTCCTGCTGCAGTGACACTGCCCGCCACCATCGTGACCTCGTCGGCTCCCTCGTCCATGGCCAGCCACGTGATGTACCCCAGCCCGCACGGAACGGTGATGTACACCACCTCCAGCCCCGGCCTGTCCGACGGCCTTGCTGTGCTCAATGCCTTCTCACAACCGTCCTCAGCGATGCAGGTGTCACACGGCCAAATGCACGAGCAGGGTAAGGTGTCCCCAGAGGTCAGGGGTCGCGGGTGGCTCCCACGCCCCGGCCTAGGTGTGGAGAGCTGCAGGCAGGGGGTGCAGCTCCTTCATTGTGATGCATCTGCCTCTGCTGCCATTTTAGTTTCATATATTGTCGCAGTAGATTGTCAGTTTATTATTTTTAAAGCATTAATCGCTGACAGCTAGCATTTATTGCCCGTCCTTCACAGGAGCAGGTGGGCCTGAGGTGCTCCCCACTGGAGATGGAGCTGCAAGATTTACACCCGTTGACGGTGGCATATTTCTCAATGGGAAAGTCTGTAACCTACATCGCCATTTCCTTACAGGATAGCGGTATGGCATTTCAGCCCCTCAGGTTAACGCCGACACACACAGCAACCCCATCCCCATACCAATCTTCCCTTTAACCTGTTCTTTCCACATTCTCATTAACTCCCCCACATTTTACCACTCGCCTACACACTAAGGGGAATTTACAGCTGCTAATTAACCCACGAACCTGCACGTCTTTGGGATGTGGGAGGAAACAGGGAGGCCGTGCAAACGCCACACAGACAGCGCCAGAGGTCAGCATTGAAACTGGGATGCAGATACTGTGAGGCAGTGGCTCCATCAGCTGCATCACCGTGGAGATGGTGGTGTTCCCAGGATTGATGTCAAGATGTAATGGAGGAAAGGATGCCCACTGCTCACTGTTAACCACTTGATGGACTTTAACCTGCTGATGCACAGGTAGTCCGACAGGTGAGTCAGCCATGCACAGGACAAAAGGTGAAAGGTCAGACCCATGTGCGGGACATCAAGTTGAAGGTGAAAGGTCAGACCCATACACAGGATGTCAGGCAGAACGTGCAAGGTCAGACCCGTGCACAGGACCTCGGGAAGAAGGTGAAAGGTCAGACTCATGCACAGAATATGAAAGGTGAAAGGACGTCTGACAGAAAGTGAAAGGTCAGGCATAGGATACAGTCTCAGTTGAACAAGTGAAGACATGCGAGCAGATGGTGGTTCCTGTTGATCTGATCTTGGACAGCCTGGATCATGTGAACAATGTTAATAGAATGGAGAATATTCAAGAATGATATTAGGAAATATTCCTTGTTCTGGATCTGCAAGTGACCTGCCTTTCAACATTGGGTGGGAACAAAGCAGTTTAGTTTAGAGATACAGTGCAGAAACAGGCTCTTCGGCCCACCGAGTCCACACCAACCAGCGATCCCCGTTCACACTAGCACTATCCTACGCATACTAGGGACAATTGACAGAAGCCGATTAACCTACAAACCTGTATGTCTTTGGAATGTGGGAGGAAACTGGAGATCCCGGAGGAAATCCATGCAGGTCACAGGGAGAACGTACAAACTCCGTACAGACAGCACCCGTAGTCAGGATGGAACTTGCGTCTCTGGCGCTGTGAGGCAGCAACTCTACCGCTGTGCCACCGTGCCGCCCCTGTTATAGTTACTCGTTGATGGGAAGTGGATTCAAAGAGTCGGTCTCAATAGTGGGAATTAAGACAACCCAACAGAACCACAAGAGACTTTGCATGGTTATTGTGCTACCATAGTTCAGCTTGCTAAGAAACTCTGATAAATTATTATTGTTGTTGTTGCATCTAATATGGCTGAAAAGCTGCAGAAAGTAAGAATATCATTGATGGGGTTTATATCCAGTGCGTATGACAAATAGACACTCTTTGACTCGGTTACTGTTACTGGAGCTGGATTTTTATGTTACTTAATTACTTGTATTTGGATTCCCCAGCTGCTGGCAGTAGATCAGTGGCCCGTCCTTGTGCCAACCGGTCCCCTGCTTTTGTACTCTGTTTTTGTGAGGTGTGTTGCCAGTTGTCTTGCGGTGATGTGGCTGGAGAGAGGGCAGAGCGGTGGATGCACAGAGTAGTAGTCCCACTGAGAAAGGTCAGCAAGAAATGGACAGAGCGAGAGAGGGCCTCAGCAAAGAGGGAGGACGATTTGGTTTGTGTTGTGACGAAATCTGTAGGAGGAAGAGGCGGGCACGGCATGTAGCAGAGAAGGAGATGAGCTCGTTCTCTGATTGAAGTGGGGCCTTGGATGCCGCGAAGGCTTGTAGGAGGCAGGCAGGCACACAAAGGGTGATGTGTAGGAACGAATGCAGATGCTGGTTTACAACGAAGATAGAGACAAAATGCTGAAGTAACTCAGCGGGACAGGCAGCATCTCTGGAGAGAAGGAATGGGTGACATTTCGGGTCGAGACCCTTCAGTGGTCTGGTGCTGGCACCCCGCATACATGCGGAGGCTGTGCGCTTGGACTGAGTGTGGATTTGGTGTTGTGTTGAGCTGCTTGTTGTCTCTTGCAGGTGGTGTCCCTCAGGTTGTGCTGACAGCTCCCACCGGCACAGTCCAAATCCCACTGTCAGCTGTCCAGCTGCACCAGGTACTGCTCATCACTGACAGCCCACAGCAAGGGGCACGGCTTGGGCTCTCTCGCTCTCTCTTTCTCTCTCTCACTCTCCCTCACTCACTTCTTATCTCGCTCACTCATCCCACTCTGGAGCAAGGTTTGGACGTAAGTCTATGGGTGGGTGTCCTGGCACCGGGTGATGGTGAGGGGCAGTGGCTGGGCAAGAGGTTCACTGGGGCTGGTGGGCAGTGTCAGTGAATGCAGAGTGTCTCCCGTCCTGGCCGTTTCAGAGAGATGCCTGCTCTCTCCCTCTCGGGCTCTACATTGTGCGGTGTCACCGGATAGGAACTGGATGACTGCCGGACCCGCAGCGGTGCCAGTGGCCAGCGTGTGATCCTGAACCCCAGTCCCGAATGGTGGAGCAGGGCACGGTGAGCCCAGGGGTCTGCAAGGGTGACTGGGGTGGGAGGAGCAGGCACACCGTGGGGAAGGGGATAGGACGGCTGTGTCCAGCACTAAAAGTGGATGGAGGAGGGTATTGGGCGATCCCTGGGCTAGGAGTGGGGGAGAAGTGGGAAGATGTGTAACATGATCCTTGGGCCAGAGGTGGGGTGGAAGAGGTCTAACGTGCTCCCTGGGCCAGTGAAGAGGCATAACATGTTCCCTGGGCCAACAGTGGGGAGAGGTGGGAAGAGGTGTAAAGTGATCTCTGGGCCAGGAGTGTATTGGGAAGATGTGTAACATGTTCCCTCAGCCAGGAGGGGGGAATGTGAGGGCTGGCTAGAGGTGTAACGTGAACCCTGGGAGTGGGGGAGTGCGGGAAAGATATCTGATGTGATCCCAAGGGTGGGGAGGTGGGGGGTGGCTTGAGGTGTAACGTGATCCTTGGGCCAGGAGTGTGGTGGGGGGAGGTGGGAAGAGCTGTAACTATCCAAGGGGTTGGGAATAGGGGCTGAGCGGTGATAACCGGTGGTGATTTGTGGCAGGCAGTGATTGCTGGCCTTCTGTTTCCACAGATGACGGTGATTGGCCAGCACTCCAGCACTGGTAACCTGACAGAGCTTCAGGTGAGCAGCCTGGACACCACACACAGCAGCAAGCTGGAGCAGAGCGACTAGTGACTGCTGCGCACAACTCCACAGGAGCACCAGTTATTTAAACTAAAAACTGCCTGCTATATTTATTTATTTTTTGCCTCCCCTCTCCCTCTGCCCTGCTTTATTCAGAAAGAATGGATGGAACTTTTTCTAAATCAATGTGAAATTATTGACTGCCTGAGGTTTATCTTTTTCATAATTGAAAGCGATTTGCCCGCTGTGGACCCAGATCAGGCTTCAGCCAAAGATTCACACTCTGTCGATAAGGCCGTGTAAATAAACCTCACTCCTCTCCCTGCTCCTTGGAGGAACAAAGTCTTCTTCCAAACTTTGTTGAAAATGTGTTTGGTTTTGTGGCGACTCAGCTTTTAGCTGCGTATTTTGAATGTGGCTTTGGCGGGGGTCGGGGTAGTGTCCAGGGTCTGTTTCCAGCTCTCCGAGTCTTGGCGACCGCCCCCTGGGCTGCGGCTAATTTTAATGTTGCAGGATTATCATGGCACTAAAGTTTCCACAACGATCTCTCCAACAATTATTTTGTTATTATATTTGTACTGAGAATAAAATTGTTGGAGGGACATGTATGTGTGTATAATATATGTATGTTTCTGTATTTGTGTATATAATATATATATATGAAGTATACAGACACATATAATATACACATGCACACGCGTGCTCACACATATCCACGTGCACACAAGTATTTAGAATGTGCTTTTAATGGAGACTATGAATTTTCATTGGCAATTTGTATTAAATTGGTTGACCTCTTGGAGTGGTCGTTTGGGGGGCAGGCGGGGAACACAGTCAGTGGCCTTAACCCTCTGCCAGGGGAGTAAACAAGCCTCTTTCTGTTGCCGGAGCCTCGGCCGATCGGCCAGAGAAGCAGGCAAGTAGACCATCTGATTGGCTACACGCCCCCATTGTTCGATAGAAGGAGGATCGGGATTGGCTCTGTTCTCTCCATTGGATGAGAGCAGGGTCAGGATTGGCCACAAGTCCTCCCATCTTCCCATCCCAATGAGACTGGCTGCAATTATCTTCCCATCAAAAGGGATCAACAGTGGGATTGGTTGCAACTCCTGTTCTGTCCTGTAAGGGCAGGATTTCTGCTGGCTCTGTTTCATCCACCCCTCCCCAGCCCATTGAAGAGTAGCATTAGGCCAGGTTGCAGTTCCTCTTCAAACAAAAAATATTCTATTGGATGAACTCAGTGGGTCAGGCAGCATCTGTGGAGTGGAACAGACAATGTTTCAGGTCAGTGCCTTCTTTAGACTGATTAGCTTCTCTCATTGGCAAAGATGGGAAAGAAGTTGGTTGTAAAGTTGAGTGTTGCCTTGCTTGTCCTTGCTGTCTCAGTTTATGAATGCAGAATGATGATTCAGTATTTTTATGTCTGTCATTATGTATCCTGTGAGAAGCAAGACCTGGGTTTAGAGAGGAGTTGGGTATTTTCCCGAGATAGCGGGTGGGCACTAACGGAACTACCAGCATATAAGATGTTGACTGCAATTGGGATCTGTTTTGGGGGAGTGGTGGGGTGGGGGAAGCCCTGCTGCCTGTTTCACAGTTTGCTGAAGGGATCGATAAAGGTAATGACGATGGTGGGTGTGGGGATTACTACTGTTGTGTAGCTTGTGGCCTGGGATCATTCACCCTGCAGTGGGGAGGCAAAGGTGAGGATGACCCTTTCTGACCGGGCTGCTGAGCAGCTAATCTGCCATTCTCCCCCCGGTCCACCTCTACAGCATGCTGTCCTGTGTGTTTGTGGGGTGACTCTTTGCTTCTGTGCACCCACTGCCCAAGATGGCAGCCTTGGTCCTCTGGCCACTGACCTGTTCCTGGCCTCTGGCCTTCCCTGCCTGCCATGGCTCCTTCAGTGATTGGCCCAATTGCAAGCTGCTGCTTTTTTGTACTTGGTGCTATGAAGGGAGGCGTTTTCATAGGAAGCGGCCACTACTTTTTTATAAAATGCCTTGAAAGAGAGAGTTTATTTTTATAGGTGTTTATTCAGTATTTATGTATTACAGAGAAGATGAGAAAAACACTTGTAAATTGTATTGCAGTTTTTACGTGTATGAGTTTGTATCACGCGGGGCGGGGCAGGGGAGGGAGGGGGGGAAGGCAGGGAGGGCTGTGTGTTTTTTTTAGAATTTTTTCACAGTATAAAACTATTGCCATGGGTTGCAGATAAAGGAGCTGGATGTGTCATCAAGCAGACAGTTGCCAGACATGCCTGGATTTGGTGTGGTTTACACGATGAAAGCTTTTTCTTAAAATAAAAGAAACAAATTTTTATTGTTTGTTTTTTGTTGTGTTTGGTTCCTGTTAATTCTTTGCTTTTGGAGCTCTGGAGGATATTGGGATACAAACAGCACTGTGCATAGAGACATCTTTTTGTATTAACAGAATTTAAAATGCTTTTTAAATAAGTGTAACAAATCTTGCAACCAGGAATTGTTGCGGGGCTGAGGCAACCACAGCACAAAGTGAATGGAAGTTCTGTCCTGGCAGGGTGCACATGTGTTGGTGTGGCTGAGTACAGATGTTAGTTTGCCTGCACCAGAACCTTTGAGTGTTTGTGTGTGACTGCCTGTCTGGGTGGTGCTGCTAGATTTGATCTGCTGTATGTGTACACGTTGGTGTGCAAGCCTGTTTGCCCCTGCTGTAGGTGTGCTCATTCTTTATCTGGTGGCTGAGGCCCCTTGCATTAACTGTGTGCAGGCACCCACTTTGAGTACTTACTACAAAGGTCTTCCAGGTTTATCATCTCTGACACTTCCCTTTGTCTTTTCTCTTTGTCCGTTTCAGGTGATAGGTTAATGGCAAACATCTATTCCAAGTCCACATAAATCTCTACCATACTTGTTTCCACTCTGCCTCCAGTAAGAACTCTGTTCTTCTCTCCCAATCTCTTCTTCTCCATGTAGCTGCTGTGACCATGAGACTTTCCACACAGATGCTTTGAGATGTCTTCCTCAACCAAGATGTCCCTTTTTTTTAACAGATGCTGCTTGACCTGCTGAATGTTTACAGCATTCTCTGTATTTATTATTTCAGGCATGCTTTGTTTTATTTTCTTGCTCATTTAAGGTAATTCTGAGTCTAAAATGGTGTAGGCCCCTTTTCATCAACTTCATTGTTCCAAGAAATACATTCTGTTTGAAGAGATGTGCCTGGAATGGAGGCAGAGGCGATTAGTTTTAACTTGGCATTATGTTTGGCACATACATTGTGGGCCGAAGGGTATGTTCTGGGTTAACTGTTCCATGTTCTGCCCATGGATATTCATTCTTGGACATTTGTGTTACTCTGTGTTCAAATCTTTAGTTTGGAATGGGTGAAAATGCTGCATGCACTGCCATCTGTTGGGCTTTATGTCACAGTACAGATTTATGTCAAAAAGCAGGAAAAAAAAGGTTTTGACAAATAAAAAGAGAATGCCAGAAACAGTCAACAGGTCTGGCACCATCTGTGGAGAGAGTTAACGTGTCAGGTTTCTGACTTGAAGACATGTCATTAACCTGGTCTATCAATTCTAATTCCCCTTCTACAAATGTCTGATGCTGAGCATTTCCAGCATTCTCACTTCTATCAGATAAATTGAGTTATGGTGATGCAAGAGACTGCAGATGCTGTAACCTGGAGCAAATAAAATGCTGGGGGAATTCAGCAAATTGAGCAACATCTGTGGGAAGAAAGTGCCAATGTAATGGTGCTGTTTGGCAGGAACTTCCAGAATGTAGACTTATTGTGAATGACATGATATATTTCCTAATAAAGACGGAATGAGAGTAGGAGGGGAACTTGAAACTGATGATTTCCACTGTCTTCGTGGTAGAGATCACTGGCTTGGAAGGTGCTGTTGAAGTAATGTAGGTGAGTAACTGCTGTGCATTCAGGAGCAGTGTTCTGCCTTGTTAGTGGTAAAAAGGTCTTGGGAGTAACGTGAGCCATTTGCCACAGCCTCAGTCCACATTATATGGTTACTCCAGTTGACTTTCTGGACAAATGTATCCCCAACATGTTGATGGTGTGGCTCTCAGAGATGGGAATGACATTTGAGTGCCAAGGTCTGATTAGACTTCCGCTTGGAGATGGCCATTGCCTCTTGTGTAGGGATGCCAACTATCTCACTCCCAAATACGGGACAGGGTGACGTCACCGCCCCACGTGACCTCACCCAGCCAGTGGCCACGTGCTCCCGCTCCAATGGTGGCCGCCCGGGCCGGGAGCCGGGTTGCGACGCAACCTCCGTTGGCGACTGATCGTCATTCCCAATCGCTTTAGGTCGGACGGTGGAGCATTGTGACTCCTTGTGTAAAGGTCGGAAGGTGGTTACTAAAGTACAAGTGGGGATCTCTGCAGAGTATGGGCAGGAAATACATCACGCCCTTGCATTGGGTGGCGATTGCAGTGTGAGCGAGTGGGGCCAGCGCCTGCCCCATATATATATATATATAATTGCACTGGAGACATCAAGGGCAGCTCTCTCAGTGTTAATAACGCCGGCTGCACACCATGTTCCCATTGGGGCAGCTCGGCCCCCTGTTCCTCCTGATGGCCGCGCCTCCCTCTCTTGCGAGCCGGGCTCGCCCGCTTCAACCACAAACCCCACCGGCATTGTGTGCAGGTTTACCAAGGACGCTGCCTTAAGGGCCTTTCCCAGTTAGGCGATTTTAAGGCGACTGCCGGCAACTAGGCTGTCGCCGAACGTTCGCCGGGGTGTCGCGGGCAATGAATCGTAGCGGATCTCGGCGCGTCGCGGAAACATTTACCTGCTAGAAATTTATCGGCGACAGCTGGCTTGTCGCCAGGTATCGTAGCTTATCGCGGGCGCTGTCGTATGCTGTCCCCAGGTTTGCTAGGTTGTCGCCGGTACTGAGGACCGATGAATTTCATTGTCGACTACCAACCTCAACCGGAGACAGGGATCAGGAGACCAGGTCCGACAGGAACTGTCAAAACCCGTTTTGACAGCTGACAAGTGCAGTTGCAACAGCCAGGTGTGGAATGGGGGCGGAGACCGCGATGCTGTCAAAGGTGGGTGGACACTTGAACAAACCGATAGCGAGGTCCGGCCAGTGAAATGTTTAGGCATATTTTGTAATGGTTTGAAGTGTCCGTTTAAAAAAAAAAAGATTTTGGCATGTAGTTATCCATTTTTCATAGGAATATAGTTTGTTGTAATAAAGTTGATTTTGGTGATTAACAAAAAATAGAGTCTGAATTTATCGTGTTTCTAAGTACTTTATCATGGCATCTCATTCAAAGATTCTAGTCTCATTCATTTTGACCAATGAAATAAAACGCTGACACAGGCACTGCACTATGAGAACTCTTTTCATTCATTTATTTATTTATTCACTGAAAAACCCTTGTCGCAGATGCATTTAGAAGCACGTATTAAATTAAGAAAAGGCATTTGAAGATACCAGAAGATAGTTTTGTTTAACCAATTTATTTACCGTCAGAACATTTGACAGGTAGATTGGAGGCGACAGTTTGACGGTCAGGTAAGCGTGGGAATTTTGCGATGTTTCCGAAGACGGTGTAATCTCTTAGCCAGGTGCTAGTTTCACAAAAAAAGTAATTTTATCGACATGACTTGGCATTGTCGTGGTCATTGTCGTAGGGTAAAATAAAATTTCGGTGATCTGCTACGACTTTGACAGTTGCCGGCAGTCGCCTTAAAAATCGCGTAACTGGGACAGACCCTTTAGTCTGTAAGTGCTGGGGAGGGGAAAGGAATCAAAACACCCAGCGACTTGCCACCCACCCAATCCACAGTCTAGCTCGGTTTACCGGCTGCCGCAAGGAATTAAACCGGACTGTCAACGGGGAACCTGCGATTAGTGAAAGAATGGCTCAGTTTCTGACTTTTTTTGTAGATTGGACGAATTCCCGCAGGTTAAAGCAATTTAAGTGGATTGTAACCCGCTGCGTGAGTTGGAAGCACTGATTTAATGTTACTCCCTCTGGAATGTGCACCGTTGAATGCATCTGTGAAACAATTTGATAACGGTTTAAAATATGTAACATCATATCCAAGTCAAAGTCAAATTTATTTGTCACATACACATACTCGATGTGCAGTAACTGGGACAGACCAATGCTTCGTTCTGCTCTGGGTGCGAGTTCGCATTTTTAAGATTCTTTTGTGCTGCGTTAGTCGTGTTAAGGGTTCTAGGTTTAGTTGCTGCAAGAAATGATGCCGACTGTCCCGGGCCTATTACGGGACAAATCAATTTAGCCCAAAATACGGGATGTCCCGGCTAATACCGGACAGTTGGCAACCCTACTTTTGTGCAAAGGGTACCACATTTCAGCAGATGTGTCCAAATATTGTCCAGGCCTTGCTGCGTGCAAGGATGAACCCTACCATTTTCCTGAGTCGCACTGAAACACCATTGGAAAGAGACATAGAGAGTGCAGAATGATTACAGGGATGAGGGACCTTCATTATGTGAGCAGATGGAAGAAGCTAGAGTTGTTCCCCTTCGAATGGAGGATGTGAAAGGATTTAATTGAACATAAAGAAGTTCAGCACAGGAACAGACCTTTTGCTCAGGATGCCTGTGCCCACCGTGATGTCCATATAAGCTGCAGATGGTCTATCCCTTCATTTCCTGTTTGTTCATGTGTCCAAATGTCTCTTAAATGTTACCATGGTAACGTGTAAATTCATGAAGGTTAGAAAGGATGGGTAGAGAGAAACCATTCTCATTGGAGGATGTGCCAGGAACGAGATTTAGAATGAACATGAGTTTACGCAATGAGTGGCTGACGGTCAAATAAAAAACCCCGAGAAATACTTCAGTGGAGGCACAAGAGACCGCCTTAATATGAACAAGTATAACAGGACATCGCAGAACAGACTGCAGTTTGGCCCAGAATGTCTATACTATCTATAACCGGTTGGGCAGCCTCCGTGGAGAGATAAACCTTTCGTCGTCCGCCCCTTGCCCGTTCGCAGGAGAACTGGTGTCGGAAGGAGCAGCAGATGCTGGTGGACACCGAGGACAGGCAGCGGGCCGGGCAGCGTCGGCGGGGACGCGGGCCGGGCAGCGTCGGCGGGGACGCGGGCCGGGCCGGGCACAGAGGACAGGCGCGCCGGGCCGGGCAGCGTCGGCGGGGACCAGGGCCGGGCGGAGCCGCTGCGGCTGCGGCCGCGGGTCACGTGTCGCTAGTCGGGGCCCGGAGCGCGGGAACCGGAAGTGGCGGTAGCTGCGATCTTGCGTCACAACCGGGTGGAAGCTGCCCCTGAGGGCGCATGCGTGGAGTGCAACGGGCCGCCGCCGAGAGGGTGACGGAGCGGCCGCGACCGGGAACCAGGCAGCGGGGAAACACCCGGCACCGGGCAGAGAGCCGGCACCGGGCACGGTGAGTCGGTCAGGCACCTCCCTCCCTCCCTCCACATTTTCCGGGAGGGGGCAGGAAAGAGTGGAGGGGTCGGTGTGGGGGGAAGAAAAAGGTCGAGATGGGAGGGAGGTTCAGGGGGGAAGAGCAGGAAGAGCAGGGGAGGGAGGGGAGGGAAGGGAGGGAAGAGCAGGACGGGGAGGGGAGGGAAGGGAGGGAAGAGCAGGACGGGGAGGGGAGGGGAGGGGTGTGTGTGTGTCCACAGTGTTTAATTGTCATATGGGACAATGGAATTCTTACTTGTAACAGCGTGATGGTTCTGTAATCATAGTTCATAAATAACACAATTAGGCAAAAGAAAGTTCAATAAATTGATTTAAAAAATTTAGTCTCAAACAAATGTCCAAGGTCTGCAGTGTAACCAAGACTGGGTGCAGTTTGGTTAGTGTTTGTATATTCAGGAGACTGTTGGGAATAAGCTGTTCATGAACCTGGAGGTCACGGTTCTGAGTCCTACACCTTCCCGATGGCAGGAGTGAAATGAGTGTGTCCAGGGTGGTGAGGTTCCTTGATGATGCTGGCTGTCAGTGGAGAAGGAGCACCTCCTCCTTCACCACTGACACTTTGATGGTAGGGAGGTCAGCAAAGTGGTGTCCACCACTTTGTCATCTCCTACATTCCTGGGTATTTTGAGTTCCTGCAGCCCTTCTTAAATAGAGGGACAATATTTACCACCCGTCAGCCTTTTGGCACCTCACCCATATTTAATGATGACTCATAAATCTCCACCAGGGCACCTGCAATTTCATCTCTAACTTCCCACAGCATCCTCGAATATTTCTGTCTAGACCCGGGAGATTTGTTTAGACAAGAAACAGAAGACAACAGGTGCATGAGTAGGCCATTCGGCCCTTCGAGCCAGCACCGCCATTCAATGTGATCATGGCTGATCATTCACAATCAGTACTCCGTTCCTGCCTTCTCCCCATACCCCCTGACTCTGCTATCTTTAAGAGCTCTATCTAGCTCTCTTGAAAGCATCTGGAGAATTGGCCTCCACTGCTTTCTGAGGCAGAGAATTCCATAGATTTATAACTCTGACTGAAAAAGTTTTTCCTCGTCTCCGTTCTAAATGGCCTACCCCTTATTCTTAAACTGTGGCCCCTGCTTCTGGGCTCCCCCAACATTGGGAGCCAGCGGTGCTGGCTCGAAGGGCCGAATGGCCTCCTCCTGCACCTATTTTCTATGTTTCTATGTTTCCTGCCTCTAACGTGTCCAACCCCTTAATAATCTTGTATGTTTCAATAAGATCCCCTCTCATCCTTCTAAATTCCAGTGTATACAAGCCTAGTCCCTCCAGTCTTTCACCATGCGACAGTCCCGCCATTCCGGGAATTAACCTAGTAAACCTACACTGCACGCCCTCAATAGCAAGAATATCCTTCCTCAAATTTGGAGACTAAAACTGCACACAGAACTCCAGGTGCGGTCTCACTAGGGTCCTACAACTGCAGAAGGACCTCTTTGCTCCTATACTCAACTCCTAACATTCTATTGGCTTTCTTTACTTCCCACTGTACCTGCATGCTTCCTTTCAGTGACTGATGCACTAGGATACCCAGATCTCGTTGTATGTCCTTTTCCTAACTTGACACCATTCAGATAATAATCTACCTTCCTATTCTTACCACCAAAGTGGATAACCTCACACTTATCCACATTAAACTGCATCTGCCATGCATCCGCCCACTCACACAACCTGTCCAAGTCACCCTGCAACCTCATAGTATAAGAAGATAACTGCAGATGCTGGTACAAATCGAAGGTTTTTATTCACAAAATGCTGGAGTAACTCAGCAGGTCAGACAGCATCTCGGGAGAGAAGGAATGGGTGACGTTTCGACCACTACAGTTGCCATTGTAGTCTGGCGGGCTGACTTCTGTTGTGCTGAGGCCAGGTGCCAGTTCTTGCTCACCTCCCCATACCTACCCCTTGGCCATGACCCCACAGACAAACAGGCAATCATCTCCCAGACTGTTTCTGATCTCATCACCTTGAGCGATCTCCCCAAACACAGCCTTAAACCTATTTGCTTAGTTTAGATCACTTGTCTTTCCTCATTATCTTCTGTTCCAAGGAAAATAGCACTAATCTACCCAATCTCTCCCTATAGCCAAAGCTTTCCAAAACTGACGTGATCCATGTAAATCTCCTCTGATACAGGGATATTGGGTGGTGGCCTGCACATTGCCTCTGGTATCCTAATAAATATCTGTTCTGTAAATTAATAACAACTGTATGCCATACAAAATCTGTGGTCTAACTATTGCTCTGTATAGTTGTTACATTATTCACATGTCCTACTCCCTTTTGTGGATATACTCTCCAAGGTCCCTTTGGCTCTATCTTGGCTTGTTCTTCCACTTATGTATTCTTGTTACACTTTCCCAAATGCTAAACTTTCACTTCTCAGGATTAAACTCCATTTGCAAATTTTGCAGAACTAACAATACCAACAATAACTTTCTGCAGAATGAAAGTGTCCTCACTGTAACTACAAACCAATTTTTGTATCAAATACAATTTTGTTTATTGTGGCCCTCCCATGACTTCTGTTGTGCTGAGGCCAGGTGCCAACTCTCGTTTGTTTGTTCCTGAACTACAGCCAAAAAGGTACACGATAGCGCGACAATTTTGGGCCCACCTTACTCACCATCGTCCCTTTGGTGCTAATGGAAAAAGTTTAATTGAAATTGGTGTTATATTTTTCAGGTTATTCATATTTTAAAGTTTAAATCTATCTCCTAGGAAGGGAGGGTGGATAGGGGGAGGGAGGGAGGGGATGAGGGGAAGGGGAGGGGGTGGGAAGGAGGGGTGGGGGGAGGGAGGGAGGGAGGGAGGGGAAGGAATGGGGGGGAGTGGGGGAGGACAGGGTGCTGCACCAATGCAGTAGAGGTTTGGGCCCAACAGGTCCACTTGGTCCAGTATATTACAAAAAGCAAGGCATGAGCAACTGAGCCCATAGGACCCCATCAGCGACGGTTTTTCAGTCATAACCGTGCCCGTTGCCAGTGCCTGCTTATCACTGAGCCCGTTTTGGATCCAACTTATCACATGGGCTTTAACTTTTTTAAACAAGCTGTCACATGGGGCATTTTAGAGCCATGATGATAGATAGGCTGCCAAATAAACTTCCCTCAGTGCCCCTCTTTGTTACCTCTTCAAAATGTGGGGCGGCACGCTCCCTTAGCGTGTCCAGGCAGAAATGTCTGGGAGTGGGCTCAACTGGGGAGATCTCGAAAGAACCACCAACAACTGAGTGAGATGGAGGACATTTGTCAATGGCCTATGCTCCCGAGAGGAGCAAATGGCTTAAGAAGAAGAAGAAGATGCTGCCTTAGCGCTTGCAATGCCGGAGACCTGGGTTTAATCCAGACTACGGGTGCTTTCTGTATGGAGTTTGCATGTTCTCCCCGTGACCGCGTGGGTTTTCTATCAGATCTTTGGTTTCCTCCCACTCTCCAAAGATGTACAGGTTTATAGGTTAATTGGCTTGGATTTGTATACTTGGTACAAGTGTAAATTGTCCCAAATGTGTATAGGCTTGTGTTAATATGCGGACTCGGTGGGATGAAGGGCCTGTTTCCGCGCAGTATCTCTAAACTAAACTAAAAACATTCATGTAAGTTAGTAATGCATAGGAAGGAACTGCAGATGTTGGTTTAAACCGAAGATAGACACAAAAAACTGCAGTAACTCAACAGGACAGGCAGCATCTCTGGAGAGTTAGTAAGCAGGCCCTTCCCTCAACTAATCGATTCTGGGTTTTCTTAATCATTGATTAATTTGTGCCTTGCAAATGGAGGTTTATAAAATTGATTCCAACAAATAGCTTAAACTAATTGGGCAATAATTATTTGGTTTATAGCCTCCATGTTTTTAAAGCTAAGTGATCTAACAATTATTTATTAACTGTCAAGTCCTCATTAGCAGTGGTAAAGCTAGAACTGAATATAACATTTGTTAATGTAATTAAATGTCACATCTGTCATAAGATAATTAGCTGCTTTTATATGTTTTCCATTATTCATATTGTTTTGAGAACAGATGGAACTTGTTCATTTGGGAGAGCAGATTTCTACTCAACTGTATTTGTTTAATTGCAGGATGGCCATGTGGATGAAGGACCAGTGGCATTCATGATTTTTTCCCCTGGACAAGTTGGCATTCCTAGGTAGAAACGAAACTATGTAGTGGAGAAAACGTTTTCTTCCATAATAAGGAATATAAAGTGGCTCAAATTCTAATAAACTAGATCTTTGAATGAAATCAACAAGTGATCTGTGTGTGTGTATTTTATTCACACACATGCTCACACGCACCTGAAACACTGTGTTCATATTGTTGATCTCTTTCAAAGATCTAGTTTATCAGAATTTGACCCACCTTATATTCCTTATTATGAAAGGAATCATTTTAACAAGAAGAAACGTGTGTTTGATTGATTGTTCATTTTATTCACAATAATAGTTACTTTTGCCGCAGGATTCTCAAAGTTAAATGTCTTTTTATTAGTTTTTGTTACTTAGTTTAGTTTAGTGATACAATCAAGAAACAGGCCCTTTGGCCCACCGAGCCCACACCGACCATCGATCCTCGTACACTAGCGCTATCCTACCCAGAGGGAACAATTTACAATTTTTACTGAAATCAAAGTAGCCTGTAAACCTATACGTGTGGGAGGGAACCGGAGCAACTGGGGAATACCCACACGGTAACGGTGAGAACATACAAACTCCGTACCGACAGTACCTGTAGTCAGGGTCAAACCTGGGTCTCTGGCGCTGTAAAGTAGCAACTCTACCGCTGCGCCACTGTGCCGCCCTGCAAGCTATAATTAAGAGACAATGGTGTCTGATTGTTGTGGGATGTTTATATGAAAACAATTTTTCCCCCCTACACTGCTTAAATCCAAGGCAGCTTTTTTTTTTTTCTGCTCGTGAATTTCCAAAGTAACTTTTAAATGGTTCTCTAGTTCCTGATTAAAATCACATTATAATCAATTCAACCAGCATCATGTAAATAGTCTTCCCGAGTTCATCACTTGTGTTATAACCAATTTGTGCAATGGCATGTTATAGCAGAACTACCTCTACCCAGATTTGGATTCCCCATTGGCAAAGATATTCAGCAAGAATATAAACAAAAAATAATTGTTGAACCAACTAAATTGATAATAGAATTAATCATAACTTGAGCCAAGTAAGATGTTACAAGAGGAGAATGGAGATGTTAAGATGTGGAAACTTAGAGGAAATATTAGAGTGTGTTAGACTGCTTATGTTCAATGGCTAATATATGGTGAGGCAGGCGAATGGCTGTTAATATACTCTTGATCAAAGTTAGATCAATCAGGAAGGTTCTTTATTGTCACATGTACCTCGATGCAGTGAAATGATTGGTTTTGCTTACAATTCAGTAAAAACATAGTATGCATAAGCACAGTCATAAATAAGTACAAAAGTGCAACAATGGTAGTGTAAGAATAGTAGACAAGTGAGTAAGCAGGCAGTAAGCAGTCACCAAATTTGTGGCAAATTTGTGCCCTTCAAGTTTTGTTCTTAAAAATATAGTGCCTTGACCTAGAAGGTCCATTGTCCTGTGTCGGAGTTGGCTTGGCATGGGGATGCTGTTGGTGTCCTCTGCTGCTGTAGTGGGCTCGGCCTCTAGTGGCCCCTGATTCGCGTGGTTCCCTGGCTGCTGCAGATCGCTCTTGACTGCTGCAGACGTTAGAGGTGAGCTTTTCGTGTTTGAGGCTCTGATATTCTGGAAGCTGACAGGTCAGGAAGGGCAGCGGGGTTAATGGATATTAGACGTGGAGGGGAATTAATTATAGTCAGAGTAAATTTAGATGAGTTGTAGAGGCTCACGTGTTGTATAAACACTCAGTTTAATATTTAAACGATACAGCTCAACAATGAGTACAAGAGGGCAAGGTGTGTGTTAAAATGTTGACTGAGAGGTGAAGACTAGCTCTGTCGTGCGCTGCACACCGCCAGCAGACCACCTAGGTCAGCGTTGATTAGTTGGCCCAGATCACGCCAGGTCCATGCGAGTGCTTGAGCTCGACGGACGACGGTTTGAGACCAAAGTGGCTCGGCCCGCCACATGATCCCCCCAGAACCGGAGTATTGGAGGCGGCTAGGCTGTCGAGTGAGGTGGCCTGATCTTATGTACGTATCTCCTGTGTTCGGGGTTGCAGCTGGTTGAGTTGATGGCGGGTTTGGTCGTGATGGTGGACGCCCTCTGCTGCGGGGTTATGCCACCTGCACTGGTTGGTCAATGTCCAAGTGTGCCGGCTTAAACGGTCAACAGAGACAGTCTCGTGTCTGACGCCCATGTCGATGATGCAAGTCGTGATATCATTTTGCAGTACTCGGAAGGGTCCCTTGTAAGGCTTTTGCAGTGGTGTACGGTGGGAATCTCGATGAAGGAAGACGTACTGGCAGTCCTGGAGGTCGGGTGGGACGTACGTGGTTGTGAGACCATGTCGGGACGTTGGGACTGGAGGGAGCGTGCCCACCTTCTCACTGAGGCACGTCAGCATGGTCGTGGGCGGTTCTTGATGTCCACGCGCCGCTGGGATGAAGTCCCCTTGGACTGTAAGCGGAGCGCCGTACACCAGCCTGGCCGAGGAAGTTGCCAGGTCCTCTTTTGGGGCAGTGCATATGCCTAGCATGACCCACCGTAATTCGTCCATCCAGTCCGGGCCCGTGAGCCGTGCCTTGAGGGATGCCTTCATGTGCCAGTGAAAACCTTCCACTAGGCCGTTTGCTTTCGGGTGGTAGGCCGTTGTGTGGTTCAGCTTAGTGCCAAGCAGCCGGGCCATTGCTGACCACAGCTCGGAGGAGAACTGCACACCTCTGTTGGAGATGTCCGCCGACACGCCAAAGCGGGCGATCCAGTGGGTGGTAAGAGCACGTGCACAGGTCGCAGTGGAGGTATCTGAGAGCGGGATGGCTTCCAGCCATCTCATGAATCTGTCCATGATGGTGAAGAGGTGAGTGACACCTCTGGATGGGGGCAGCGGTCTAATGGGGGCAGCGGCACGGTAGCGCAGCGGTAGAGTTGCTGCTTTACAGCGAATGCAGCGCCGGAGACTCAGGTTCGATCCTGACTACGGGTGCTGCACTGTAAGGAATTTGTACGTTCTCCCCGTGACCTGCGTGGGTTTTCTCCGAGATCTTCGGTATCCTGCCACACTCCAAAGACGTACAGGTATGTAGGTTAATTGGCTGGGTAAAATGTAAAAATTGTCCCTAGTGGGTGTAGGATAGTGTTAATGTGCGGGGATCGCTGGGCGGTGCGGACTTGGTGGGCCGAAAAGGCCTGTTTCCGCGCTGTATATATATGATATGATATGATAACAATGTCGACGTGGATATGGTTGAAACGACGATGTGTCAGTGCAAAGTCCTGCAGCGGCACCTTGATGTGTCGCTGAATCTTGGAGATTTGACGGGATGCACACTCTGGCCCAGTTACCGACCTGTTTGCGCAACCCATGCTACATGAACTTGGCTGCCATCAGTGCCTTTGTTGTCCAGATGGAAGGGTGAGCTAGGCCATGAACCAGGCAGCGGAGATAATGGGTCTTGGCTGTCCAGTAGACACGTCGCAGAGGAGTGTGGTGTCAGCGGGCCCAAATCGCACATCCTCCAACCGCAGGCCTGAGATGGTGGTGCGGGAGGCGAGCATCTCTTCATCCTCTTGCTGGCCAGCCACCATGGCCGTGGAGCCTCCACGCCTGGGCCAAAGCGTTGATGGCATTGATGGCGGTGCGGGACAACGCATCTATGACTTGGTTGCTCTTGCTGCGATGTGCTGGACGCAAGTTGTGTATTCTGAGATGTAGGTCAGGTGGCGCTGCTGTCGGGATGACCAAGGATCAGACACTTTGGCAAAGTCAAACATGAGTGGCTTGTGGTCGGTGAAAGCTGCAAAATCCCTGCCCTCGAGGAAGTAGTGGAAATGCCGGATGGCCAGGTAGAGAGCGAGGAGCTCCCATTCGAAAGCACTGCAGAGCTGCCGGAGGTATGTGCGATGTTCCTGGCGAGAGCGGCTGGCGACGAGGATGCGTCAAGGTAGATGAACACGAAGTCCAACCCGCGGCCCACCCTGTCCATGAGCCGTTGGAAATCTTGGGCGGCGTATTTGAGGCCGAAAGGCATGCGAAGGAACTCAAAGAGCCCGAACGGGGTGATGAGGGCCGTCTTGGGGATGTCGTCTGGGTGCACCGGAATCTGATGGTAGCCGCGTACCAGGTCGATCTTGGAAAAAACCTTGGCACTCTCCAGGTTTGCTGTGAAGTCCTGGATGTGAGGGACAGGGTGCCGGTCGGCTGTTGTGACTTTGTTGAGACGGCGGTAGTCCCCACAGGGTCTCCAGCCCCCAGCCGCCTTGCGGATCAGGTAAAGCGGGGATGCCCACGGGCTGTCTGACTGGCGCACAATGCTCATTTCCTCCATCTTGCGGAACTTGTCTTTGCCCAGTTGGAGCTTGTCGGAGGGCAGCCTGCATGCGCGTGCATGGAGTGGCAGTCTGGTGGTGGGGATATGGTGCTTCACCCCATGCTTGGGGCTGGCCGTTGTGAACTGGGGAGTTATGATGTCAGGGAAATCGGCAAAGATCCTGGCTTACTCGTTGTCGGAGAAGGTCACCAAGCCAAGGTGGGACGCAGTCAATTCGGCGTGGCACAAGGCGATCAACTCGACATCTCAGAATTAACGAGACATTGTCCTTTCACGTCGACCAGCAGGGAGTGCGCCCGGAGGAAGTCGGCGCTCAGCAGCGGTTGTGAGACGTCGGTGATGGTAATGTTTCACTTGAAGCGACAGGAGTTAAAGTTCTGATGTTGCT
The DNA here is from genome assembly GCF_053455715.1 of Rhinoraja longicauda. Lineage (NCBI taxonomy): Eukaryota > Metazoa > Chordata > Chondrichthyes > Rajiformes > Arhynchobatidae > Rhinoraja > Rhinoraja longicauda. The sequence continues at coordinate 15,216,187 of NC_135957.1, read as the reverse complement.
GCTGTAGGCGGCGGTCAGGGGAGCCCCTCCTTTCCGGAACGAGTGTCGGTGCCCGAGGAGGACAAAACACTGACCTCCGCTCCCGTGTCAACGAGAAAGCGCCGCCCCGAATGACGATCTCGGGTGTAGAGGCGATGTTTTTGGCCGGGCGCAGTCGACACTTCCGACGGCCGGCCGATGCGTTTCCCAGATGCGTGCAGGGTGGTCGGCATCGACGGGCCACGGAGCCCCACCTTTGGTGGTAGTAGCACCACTTGTCCTTGCTGGCGCCGCTCGTGGCCGACGTCACTGCCGCTCATTCCGTGGAGGCCCGTATGACCTGCCGAGGCAAGGCCGACACCTGACTGATGGTGGCTCCACCTGCTACTTGGCCTGCCACAACACCTCTGCACGGGCTGCCAGCCTTCGGGGGTCGGTGAAATCGTCATCTGCAAGGAACAGGCTGATGTCTCAGGCATCTGCTCGAGGAAGATCTTTCCGAAAAGGAGGCAAGTCTTGTGTCCTTCCATCAGGGCGAGCATTTCGTACATGAGCACGGGCGGTTTGCGGTTTCCTAGGCCATCCATGTGCAGGAGTTTTGCCGCCCTATCGCGGCAGCTGAGACCGAAAGTGTCATTGAGGAGTGTTCTGATCCCTTTGTACTTGTCGGCTGGTGGCTGGCGAAGTTAATCGACCTGGCGCCCGGCGGTGTCCTGGTCCAGCTCACTGACCACATAGTAGTACTTGGTGACATCAGCAGTTATCTGGCGGATGTGGAATTGGGCTTCGGCTTGTTCAAACCACACTTGGGGCTGTGATGTCCAGAAGGTGGACAGTTTGAGTGAAACTGCGTTCTGCTGATCTGGGTTGTCTCCTCCAGGCATGATGAAATCCAAAAGAGGCTGTTTTGGATTGTCAGGGTCACCACTGTAGAGGTTCATCTGGTGTATAAATACTCAGTTTAATATTTAAACGATACAGCTCAACAATTAGTACAAGAGGGCAAGGTGTGTGTTGACGTGTTGACTGTGAGGTGAAGACTAGCTCCGTCGTCCACTGCACACCGGCAGCAGACCACCCAGGTTGGTGTTGATTGATTGGTTGGCTCGGATCACGCCAGGTCCATGCTCGACGAACGACGGCCCGCCACAGAGTAGACATTGAGAGATAGGGTAGTAGAAAGGTGTGATAATCGGCCCAAAAAACAATGAAGGTTTCAGCTTCAAGAAGATTGAGTGCAGCTGGATTTCATAGTCCAAATGAGAAATGAGTGTCAAAAACTAAATATGGGATTGGGAACAATGTGGCCCAGTCTGGGACAGGAATGGAAGCTGAGGATTTGCTGCAAAAGCAAACGAATTAACCTTTGCTTGTCCATAAAACGAAGCACTGGAGGACCTCAGCAGGTCTAGCAGCATCTGTGAGAAGAATGGGCTGATGACCTGGTGTAACTGGGAGAGCAGGAGTACTTGGCAGTCAATATTCCAGCCTGTGGGCGGCTGAGGAAGCTGTAGGAATTGGCAGAGTTGGAAGTGGCTGGGAAGTCGGAGGATCTGGTGAAGTCTGCAGCCTCAGCTTGCTTAGTTTGTCCATGTAGCAGCATCTGACATCTGCAATATTTAACAGACACTGAGTCTGTTTTATAAGGGTACACCATAACAATATCAGTCATTAATAAAACATTGGATAAGTGGAGGATTACATATATAAACATTGATGTAATTACTTTGGCGAGAGTAGATAATGTAATTTATAAAACGTTAATGATCTTGTATTGGTCAGAGGCAAAGCAAAAATTGTCACTTCTTAACGATTTCTGGAACTTGCTTTGTAGTTTGTGTTTAACGCGAGTCTTTCCATAACTAAAGGTATTGTTTGCAGAGATTCCTGATTCCCCAGCAAATCTTTACACCAGGGTGCGTGCTGATAAAAGGAGAGATTTTATTTTTACAGGATTCCTCCTGTAGTCACAGGAATACGAGTCAATATGCACAAACTCTTATGGAAGTTAATTAATGATGTAGTGCAAAGTTCCAGTGAACAAGTAGGTGATGCCTTCTCTTTTTGAATGAAATGAATCATTCCCAATCAAAGTGCAACCTGCCTCTGAATTTACTGACCAAAGTGTAATTGAAGGTTTAGAGTTTTATTGTTGTGTGACTGTAGTTACATCTTCATTTTTAAACTGTAGAGACTGAAGATGATCTGTTGCTGTTTAGTCTGGGTTGAGTGAGCAAATGTTATAGTGGAAGCATCCTTCGCTTGGCTGCAGGTTTATGAATGGGCTGTCTGATTTTTACTGGAAGTAGAATTTCCATGGCAGATAGGGGGAGCACTGCCAATTCTCAGTGAAATAATTTCTGTCTAAATACCATTTAAGAGAGGTATTGAAGGTTGTGAAACTTCTCAACCATCAAAGAATTTACGTGTCAATAAATAGAAACTATTAAAACTTGGGAATTGCTTTCTTTTAAACTAAAAATCAGAAAATGTGGAAATAGTGGAACGTTGATGTGAAATGTTAACACTGTTAATCTCTCCACAGGATGCGCTGATCCAATGATTTGCAGCAGTTTCTATTTAAATTTCAAATTTTCAGTATATCCAGTAGTTCGTATTATTGCCCACTATTATAGTAAAACAGGAAGATTAATGTGGTAATTGACTCAAACTTTCTAATTCCAACTTAATATCTGCTAACGTAATTAGCGTGATCACAGGAACCTTGCTTTTAGGTGCTTGTGCAGTTATTTTCCATGTTCAGTTATTTGAATTGTTCTAGAAGGTAGTTGGTTTCTTGTCCAGGCTCAGAATTATTCCCTTACGTACTTTCTTCTTCTTTGGCATTTGTCCTTGGACTTTGCACAGAGGTTACTCCTCAGGTGAGCACTGACTGGACTGTCTAAAAATCCTGGACTCAAAGGCTTTGCCAAATGATTTGTTTAGTTTAGAGATACAGCGCGGAAACAGGCCCTTCGGCCCACTGGGTCCGCGCTGACCAGCGATCCCCGTTTGTTTAGCAATAAATCATTATTCTGATTCAAGATCTTGTGTGTGTCTTGACTCAGTACTCAATAGTAGTTTAAGAACTCAATTTCTTTTATTCTCATTTACATAAATAGCCTGAGATTTTAAAAATTAATTTAATCAGTATAGCCATAAATTTAGAGCCCTTCAAGTGGCGGCGCCTAACGGCAGCGGCTGACTAGCAGTCTGTCCGTCTTTTTTTCCCCTTTTTTTGTTGTGTGTCGGTGTTGGGATGGTTTTTATATATATTTTTTTGGTTGTGTATGTGTGGGAGGGGGTGGTGGTGTGGGGGGGGGGGAACTTTTCTCTTCCTCACGGCGCGGGGTGCAGCTCGGCTGCGGGGCCTAACATCGCCCGCTGCGGCTCGGCCGCTGGACTTTACATCCCGGTGCGGCTTGGCCGCTGGACTTTACATCCCGGTGTGGCTTGGCCGCTGGACTTAACAGTGCCCGGTGCAGTTCGGCTGCGGGGCCTAACATCGCCCGCTGCGGCTCGGCCGCTGGACTTTACATCCCGGTGCGGCTTGGCCGCTGGACTTAACAGTGCCCGGTGCAGCTCGGCTGCGGGGCCTAACATCGCCCGGTGCAGCTCGGCCGCGGGGCTTAACATCGCCCGGTGCAGCTCGGCTGCGGGGCTTTTCATCGCTGGTGCGGCTCGGCTGCGGACTTAACATCGCCCGGTGCGGCTCGACCACGGGACTTAGCTGCGCAAGGCTTGGTCGCGGGCCTTTCATCGCCAGGTTCGGCCGCGAGACGTTTCAGCGCCCGGTGCGGGGACTGTGCGGGTCGGTCGGGGACGAGCTGTCTGTCCGTGGGCGTGGGGAAGAGAGTGGAAGTTTTGTTGCCTCCATCACAGTGAGGGGGTGTTTGGAGTCACTGATGGACGTTTGTGTTGGGGTTATGTGTCTTGTGTTCTTTTTTTTTTTCTATGACTGCTATGTAGTTTCGTTCGGTACTTCGGTACCGAACGACAAATAAAGCTCTGTTATACCTGTTATACCTGTTATTGCCTACTTTGCTTTTTATTTTTCCTTAAAAGTGATTACCCTGAGTTCCAGTTCTGGGCTTTGTCAGTGATTGTCGATTGGATTAGTTTATGTAGCAATATGGGTATGACATGAGTGCAATCAAGTCTGAATACGGAGAGATTACAGATATTTAATCTGGACAAGTGTACATTAGATACCAGGACCCTTAGGAGCATTGATGCACAGAGGTTTCTTGTGATGTATGCCTATAGCTCCCTGAAAGTGGTAACATGGCATGATATGGGAGTACAGCATGCTTGCTTAATCCATTGGGATATTAAGTACAATATTTATGAAGTTGTGATGCAGCTGTATAAAACTTTGGTTTGGCCACATTTATGCCATAGAGTGCTATTCTGGTCACCACATTACAGAAAGGAAGAGGGTGCTCTGGGGGGTGCCAAAGTAGTTCACTAGAATGTTTTGTTGGAAAACTAGGCTTGTTTTCCCTGCTGAGGGGTGACCCGTAAAAGTATATAAAATGATTGAAGTTATAGATAGAATCGTTTTCCCAGCCTAGAAATGTCAAATACTGGATGGTTTGAGGGGGCAGGAGTGAGGATGAGAGTTTAAAGCAGATTCAGATGGTAATTTGTTCACACATGGGCTGGTACACTGCCTGGTGCGATGGTGGAAGCAGACACTGGAGCTACATTTAAGAGGCAGAGAGATTAAAAGGGAATAGAGGGTTACAGCCATGTGTAGGGCTGCAAATGGGCTGTACAGTTTAGATTGGCATTGTGGTTGGCGATGACGTGGTGGGGTGAAGGGCTTGTTCCTGTATTGTACGACGTTCCTGTTCTGTGTTCTATTTCATATTTTTCTGAGCTGTATGAATTCCAAACCTACAGTAGGGACTTTGTTTTGAATTGAGATTAGACTAAAGTTCTTGTGTATTCAGTATGTCCTTATGTTGGCAAGATTGCTAATCTATTTAATTCTTGCTGCTCTCAAAAATCTACTCACAACTGCAACTAATGTCAGATCAACAGAAGAGCTAAAATGTCGTTGCACTTTTAACAATAAGTTGTAATACAGTAAACTGATTCCAGCAAGGCGTGAGTTATAGTCAAACTTGGGATCCGAGCCCCAAATATTTGGCATCTGTTGGAAAATAGCAGTTAAATATTGAAGAAACTATGCTGCAAAGATATTTGTGCCTTTTTGTTCAGGTACTGACGAAATGGGAGAGCGACGTAGCAAAAACCTTCTGGTCCAGCTGGGGCCCAAAATGCAGGCATATCCTGAAGAACTGATCCGACAGCGCCGATCACCAGATGGTCTTACAGAGTACCTCATCCGCTGGAATGTACTCACTATAGATGACGGTGACGGTGGAGGTGGAGGCAGCAGGAACAATGGAGGAAACAGTTCCAGTGACAACAAAGCAGACAATATTTTAATGTGGATGTCAGCTGAAGATGTGTATGCCAACTGCCCTACACTCCTTGGGAAACGGAAACCTGAGAGTCAGAGGGTGAAAGTAGAACAGGAGCCAGTGAATGTTGACTCGGATGTCACGTTTGACGATGTAGAGTTACTTGACATGAAGGAAGACGTCAAACATTTAGTACAAAGAGCAAGGAGGCAGATGTCTTGCATATCTGGGCCAGACTCATCCCTGAACATTTCACACACAATTCATATTCTGAGTGCCTACGCTGGTATCGGTTCACTAGTTGGTGTGTTTAAAGAGACGGGAGCTTTGGACGTGCTTATGGAATTACTCTGTAACAAGGAAACACAGACGCGCAGAAGTGCTGGAAAGATGCTCCGTGCTCTCGCTTCACACGATGCAGGTAGGTTGTTTATAATTAAATAACATGTCAAGCACTGTATGACTTGGTATGACATTAATGGAAAGGTCTGAATGTTAGACAACAGTTGGCTTAAAATAATTTGCCCATTGTAGGGCTCAAAGATTGGAATGAATTAAATTGTACATACGAATACCCTTGAAAGAGATTCCTCATATTTTAATGTGACACTTTAAAGATTGTCTATGAGAGAAGATCATAGGAAGTAGGAGTAAGCCATTCAGCACCTCAAAATTACGCTGCCATTTTGGCCCAACATTTCACAAGTCCACTCTTCTGCCTGTTCCCCATCAGCCTTAATTTCATTGCTCAGTTTCTAGTTCTAAACTCTCCCATGAGAGCCAAGATCCTCTTGAATTGTGTATTTCATGAGATTGCCTCTCATTCGTATAAACTCTGAGTTGAGTTTCAGCCTGTTTAACCTGTCCATGTAGGGTAATTCCTCTGAGGATCACAAGCTGCAAATGTGAAAATGCCGTCTCCCCACCTTATTTCCACTTGCTGTTTCCTGCCATTAATCAACCCATAGCTTATGTTAATGTATTACCTTCAATAGAATGGGTTCCTAATATTACACCCAATTCTCATTAATAAAATTGCTTATCTCCTTTTGCCTTAGTAACAGGTGTTTTTATGGATGTGTTTGTGCAAGCTAAAAGAATCTGAGTTGGACAAAAGCCACTTACATTAATTTTTATGTTGAAGGGTGAATGATTTGATCTCCTGCACAAATCATTTGTCTTTTCCTTTTTCAAAGAATCATTGGCATATTTGGTTCTTTATGTCTCTTTTTAAGTGCTATCCAGTTAGTTCTGGGACCCTGACTCCTCTCTTCTGCCCTCACTGACAATAAAACCAGTTCTTCGCTCATCTATATGTTCCTGACTCACTTACCTGTGAGAATAATTTCTCTATCAGTTCCATCAAGAGCATATTATTTTATGTGCGTCAGTCAAATCTCTCAATAACCGTAGAGCTCAAAATATTAAGGCCCCTGTTAGGAATCTTGGTTGGATTTGATATAAACATGGTGGGAGATTAAGATGTTATGGGATGGAGCCCAAGCTGGCTATGGAAGTGTGATAGGTGAGTGCAGTGTAGCAGGAACCTTTCCAAAGTAGCAGGCAAAATGGCAAAACTTTATCTAAAAAAATACTCAAAACAGTTAATCAGTTATCATTGTATTCTGCAATGAACATATTTCAGTGGTCCTGACCTGACCTGCCCATACCATTTTACAAATAAATGTAGCCTCATTTTTTAAATCTGTCTTGAATGTAGCATTTCTCAATTTATAATCTTTCCATTTATATAGCTAAATATTAACTTCTGTGCTCAAAGTCCCTATGCTTTTTTGATTTAGATTCTTAATTTGGATTGCAGAATATATTTAACTTTTTTTCTTCTGTGAAACAATGATGATAGATTCTGCATTTTATCTCACTTCTGGGTCCCATTGATGATCAAATCACAACGATCTGGGGAAGTGGGATGTGCTCTGGGTTGCTATAATGGATTTCCTCATTGTCATGGAGTCATAGAGAGATATAGCACAAAAAAAGGTCCATTGGCCTATAGAATCCACAACAAACATCAACCATCCATTTATACTAATCCATTAATCCCATGGTACAAGAAGTAGATGCTAGGCCATTAACGGCTCATTCCTCATGGAGGGTAATTTAGGGTTGAGGAAGGAGGAAAATATTTTAGAGACACCTGTGTGGAAAATCTCATTGGAGCAGATACTGGTTAAACTTAAGGAAATGATTTATTTGTCAAGTCCTCTGAGAGTTTTATATCTCACTCGGATTGCCTCCAGTGCAGAGGGAACACGGCTACAGCTAGTAGAACCGCTGCCTCTCGGTTTCAGAGACTTGGTTCAATCCTGCCCTCTGGTGCTAAATGTGTGGAGCTTGCACGTTCTCCTGTGGTCATGTGGTTTACCCCAGGGCCTCTTGTTTTCTCCCACATTCCAAAGGTGTGGGTTGGTTGATTAATTGGCCACTATAAATTGCTCCTACAATGTGTATCTCTTTAAGTCACCTTTCATTGTTTCTTAAAACGTTTTTTTAATTGCTGATACAAAATATGCATTTCACCCCCATGATTCATTAAGAAATCTTTGAGCATTTAATGAATGGACTAATGCTATTACAGTTTTTCATAGGATTGAGCAAATGGATTATTTATAATGATGTCTGACCTGCAGCTCATTGCTCAAAAACAAGCTCTGGCATTTGGCAAAGTAGCGTATACTTTGATTTGTCAAAGTAGCATATAATCAGCAATGTTTGTAGCAGTGATTCAGCTACAGTCTCACAGCAATATGGATTACCGGTTTAATTTGCCACATTGGTGTGAATCTTGCTAATTAGAACAGCTAATATTCTTGCAATACTGCCACTTGCCCCCAAAGGCCTCCAAAAACTACATTTACATCTCTCTAAAATTGATATTTGCCATCTTCTTTCAGTGGACTTGCAAGCCACATAACTGCAAAGGTAAATGCTAAATTGATGAACTACTGTAACATCAGTGAGGAAATTGCACTAATTGTCTCCTTAATATTATTTTACTACACTGCAGAGTGTTCTGAGACAGTGAGATCTGGGAGCAAAGGTGCATGGTTCCCTGAAAGTAGCAGAACAGGTGGGCAGTGAAGAAAGTGGGAATGGTATTTACAGAAGATGGGACAGCATGTTGCAGCTGTACAAGTCATTAGACCATAGGAAGGATGGCATTAAGATGGAAAGGGTGCAGAAGGGATACACTGGGGAGTTAGCAGAACTTGCGGGCTTTGGTCCATTATATGAGGAAGAGGTGACTTTATTGAAGTAAACAAAACACTCCAGCCCAAAACTGCTCACAATATTCCAAATGTGGCCTGACCAGCTGCAATATGATGTCCCATCTTCTGTAAAGCCTCAGCATTACATGTAAGCAGGAACTGCAGAAGCTTAAACCGATGATAGACACAAAGAGCTGGAGTAACTCAGTGGGACAGGCAGCATCTCTGGAAAGAAGGAATGGGTGACGTTTTGGGTTGAGACCCCTCTTCATCGTCAACATCCTTGCTTCTATATTTTATTCCTCTCAAAATGATTGCTAATATTGCATCTGCCTTGCTTACTTCCGACTCAATCTGCAAATTAACCTTTTGGGAATCCTGCACCGGCACTTTCAAGTCCTTTTGCAGCTCAGATTTATGAATCCTCTCCCCATTTAGAAAATAGTCTACACCTTTATTCCTTCTTCCAAAGTGCATGACAGTACACTTTGCTACATTGTACTCCATTTGCCACTTGCTATCCTTTCTCTCAAAGTGTCCAATTACCCCTGCAGATTCCGTTTCCTCAACATTACATTTCCCATCACCTATTTGCAAACCTGCCCTATTTCATCTGCAAACTTAGCCACAAAGCCATCAATTTCACAACCTGATCATTGGCATATAACTTGCAAAGAAGCGGACCTAACACCGACCCCTGTGGAACACCACTTGTCACTAGCAGCTGACCAGAAAAGGCCCCCTTTAATCCCACTTTTTGCCTTCTGCCACAGCCAATCTTCTATCCATGCAAGACACAAAATGCTGGAGTAACTCAACGGGACAGGCAACATCTCTGGAGAGAAGGAATGGGTGACGTTTCGGGTCGAGACCCTTCTTCAGACTATCCATGCTAGTACCTTGCCTCTAATACCTGACTTTAGCCAGTTTTATTACATGTTTCTAGGTACCTGAACCCTCATTCTTAATAATGGACTCTCAAATCTTACCACTTATGTCACCTATAATTTTCTTCCGTGTGCCTTGCTCCCTTTTTAAACATTTAGTGGAGTTTGTCTTTTGTCTGGTTAACCAGTAGAGGGGAAACTTGAATTTCTATAGAATTTGTCTTCATTTGAATGTGGTTCCAAAGTCATTCATAGCCAAGAATTCTTGGTTTATTTTAACCGTTGATGTTGTCTAATTGACATATAATCAAATAAGCATAAGATCTGTTTTGAACTCGAGTGTGATTTTGGCTGAGATGTGCCGTTGTGTTCTTATGTAGGTAGCCGAGCATACGTTCTTCTTTCCCTGAGTCAGCAGGATGGGATTGAGCAGCACATGGATTTTGACAACCGCTACACCTTACTGGAATTGTTTGCAGAAACCACCTCCTCTGAAGAACATGGAATATCATTTGAAGGAATTCATCTTCCTCAGGTAATGCAATTTCCTGTTCATTTTGTATTCTTGTTTATTACCATGAAAACAGCCTTAAAAGAAATAACATCGTATTCATAATCTTGTCAAAAATAAGAACACAAACCAACTATTTGCTGATTGTCGGTTGATTGTTGGGCGATGGAGGAGGCCTGCAGCAGTCTGGGACTTACCTGGATTTGGAACTGCTCCAGTACATCGAGTGCGTGGACCGGACTTTGAACTTTTTGTAAATGGCGACTTGTGCATGTATGATCTCAGCAAAAAGAATTTCACTGTGCAGTGCACACATGACAATAAAGCACCATGAAACCATTGATTGATCAGCTTAACTTGGTGCTAAATCATGTCGCAAAAAAAACATAATCTGGAAGAAAATAAATCCTTACATGGGTAAACTATTAATTTGTCCAAGTTTCTCTGACTGTCACATTTCTTCTGATGGCACCACCTTCCATACCAGTGGGATTTTCTATCAATCGGTTTCTATAACTACGTCTAACTCCATCACCCATTTTTTGTGGAGTGAAATGAACAGCATGGTGATTTCTATGTTGTTGGAGATCTCGGGAGATTACGATGAATCATCCATATGGACTTCTAAATGTCTTTGCAAATGCTTCAGCCCTATCACTCATATTTTGAGCCCCACAATTGTGGAGGATGGGAATTTTTCTTAAAAAGACACAAAGTGCTATAGTAACTCAGCGGGTCAGCCGGCATCTCTGGAGATGGGTAGACGATGTTTCGGGTTGGGGCCTTTCTCCCATTGAGTTACTCCAGCACTTTGTCTTTGTTTGTAAACCAGCAACCGCAGTTCCTTATGTCTACATGGGAATATTCTTAGTTTCTCCTCCTGGTTATCCACCACCATTCAATACTAGATGTGGCAGGACTTGTAAAGCATCTAATCTGTTGGTTGGAGATGATTTTGGTATGTCTATTTTATTCCCTTTAGCTTGCATATAACAATGTGTTTCACAATGACGTTGTGCATAAGAAACCACGTCAATACCTCTGCTTTCTCAGAATGCTAAGGAAATTTGACATGTCTCCAATAACTCATACCCACTTCTACGGATGCACCTATCCTATCCGGATGCATTGCAACTGGACATGGCTCTGCCTGAGACGACAAAACGTTGCAGAGAGTTGTGAATGTAATCCAGCTGCCTAAGGAAACATGATCAAGGACTGCCACACACCAGTCATTCTCTCTCCTGTTGTACAGAAGATAGAAAAGCTTGAAAGATATTCAAACAAATTTGAAGACAGCTTCTTCCCTGCTGTTATCAGATTCTTGAACAGACCCCTCAGATGTTAGGGATGAATTCCCAAATTTCCAATCTATCTCATTGTGGCCCTTGCACTTTTTTTAATCTGCACTTTCTGTATGGCTATCACAATATATTCTGCACTCTGTTTATTTTCTCATTTGCACTACCTGATGTACATGTGTATGGTACGATTTGCCTGAATAACTTGTGTACATATGAGCCTGCTATATATTTCCGTCCTTATTGATGGTTCACTTCATCTCTTGGATATTCAGTTATAAACAGCCAGATATGTTCCCTGTTTATCCCATGTAGTATAGTACCGCATAACATGATGGAGGGGTTGGTTTATTATTATCACGTGTACAGAGTTACAGTGAAAACCCGTTTCTGCTGAAATCCTAATTTCTCTTTCTTACACAGACTAACATCTCAACCCCAACTTTCAACCTATGTAGTAATTTAATTTGCGTTGTGGGACTTGGGTTCCTTAGGTTCCTTTTATCCATTGCCACTGTTCTGGTTTCCATTGATTCCAGCACTCTATCCTCAAATTCTCCCTCTCATTCCACAGCCAAACTTTTTCACCCGTTGCAAATGCTTGGATCTCTTCATTTAACTGAAATTCAAAGGACTGCTGATGGTTGGTATGTGAAATCAGACCAGAAAATGCTGGACATTCCCATCAGATCAGAAGGAATCTGTGGAGAGACAAACATGACTGATTTCCATGATTATCACAGGTGGATTTAACAGTAAATGCTGCATTAACTGAATGGTTACGTGCTTTTTGTTTCCATTTCAGATTCCTGGTAAACTCTTATTTTCGTTGGTAAAACGTTACCTGTGCGTCACCTCATTGATGGACAAGTTAAATAATAGTGGACAAGATGCAAGTGGAGAGCGGCAGGAATTTGCTGCTTTGCATCTTCCTGAGCCGACTCGCTTGTCACGTGAGTTTGAGTTCACTATGGCAATGGCAAATCTGATTTCTGAGTTAGTTCGTGTCATGGGCTGGGATCGGAATAAGCAACATGATCACTCAATGGGGTCAATGAGTGAGGCATTACCCAGAAACATGAAATCAATATTTCAGCCACGGAGCATGACCGCCAATAGTCTTCTGATACCGCAACCTCGGAGAAAAACGGCTACAGCTTACAAATCACGCTCAAACTTTGCCAGTCGAGGCAGTTATGTGGACTATATACAGGAAAATTTGAAGGCAGGCATGACTGTGAAAATGCTGGAGGATTATGAGCAAGTCAGTTGTGGAGATGAAGGGGAGTTTAGATACAGTAATGATGGGACTCCCCCTGTGCAGGTAAGGATATGTTTAAAGTACCTTGATGTGTTACTTTGAGGAGATGCAGGATAGCCAAAAATGGTTTCAGCTTTTCATGAAATATTAAGTGTGTTTTGAAAATGCTTAATATCTGATAAACGTTTTAGGTCACAGAGTAATGGAAATAACTTGATTATTCAATGGTCCATTTTTGTTCTCGTTCTTCAGCAGATTTGGTTTGTTGTCAATATTGCATCTTTTCTTTGGCCACATAATCAATCTGCCTGAAAAATTCTCATAATAAATGAATGAAACCAAAGCCTCTGTACATGTTACCATATACATTCCAAACTCACATTTTGATATAATTTAGAATTTTGTTATATAATCATGTTAAAGGAAATGCAGAATAATGTCTTTAAAAGATTAAAATCTGATAATGTGCACTTTAATAATGTTTTTAAAAGATTAAAATCTGACAATGTGCACTTTAACTAATGGCATGTTGGCCTTCATAATGAGAGGATTTGAGTATAGGGGTAAAGAGGTTCTTCTGCAGTTGTATAGGGCCCTGGTGAGACCACGTCTGGAGTATTGTGTACAGTTTTGGTCTCCTAATTTGAGGAAGGACATCCTTGTAATTGACGTAGGTTCACGAGATTGATCCCTGGGATGGCAGGACTGTGATATGGGGAAAGATTGAAAAGACTAGGTTTGTAGGAGTTTAGACGGATGAGAGGGGATCTTATAGAGACATATAAAATTATAAAAGGACTGGACAAGCTAGATGCAGGAAAAATGTTCCTAATATTGGGGGAATCCAGAACCAGGGGCCGCAGTCTTAGAATAAAGGGGAGGCCATTTAAAACTGAGGTGAGAAGGAACCTTTTCACCCAGAGAGTTGTGAATTTGTGGATTCTCTGCCACAGAGGGCAGTGGAGGCCAAATCACTGGATGAATTTAAGAGAGAGTTAGATAGAGCTCTGGGGGCTAGTGGAATCAAGGGATATGGGGAGAAGTTGGGCACAGATTGCTGATTGTGGATGATCAGCCATGATCACAATGAATGGTGGTGCTGGCTCGAAGGGCCGAATGGCCTCTCCCGCACCTATTTTCAATGTTTCTATGTAACCACATGTGATTTTTTTTCTATTACAAATCTCAAATTGTGTAGTACAGAGGCAAATAAATAAATGATGGGTCTTTGTCCCACACCCATGGGACGATTCGATTTATTCACAAAATGTTGGAGTAACTCAGCAGGTCAGGCAGTATCTCGGGAGAGAAGGAATGGGTGACGTTTTGGGTCGAGACCCTTCCCATGGGACAATTTACACTTATACCAAGCCAATTAACCTACAAACCTGTACTTCTTTGGAGTGAGGAAGGAAACCAAAGATCTCAGAGAAAATCCACGGGGAGAACGTACAAATCCCGTACAGACAGCACCTGTAGTTGGGAACGAATCCGGGTCTCCGGCGCTGCAGGTGCCGTAAGGCAGCTGCTCTATCGCTGTGCCACCGTAATTTCATTCACCTCTGCAAATCTCAACCTCTTACATCCCACCTGAGTTAATATCTCTGCGTGACAACACTTTGATTGGTCATGGTTTTTGGGAGATTTTACTGCAATACATCTGTCATAAATGTGGATAGTTGCAATTCTCTGTTCGACTTCCTATTGCACAGCTGGTTAACAGTTTATTCATGTGTTATCTCCAATATCTTACAATCCATTCCAACTAAAATAACAATCAGTTTCAAGATATTGCAACTTTAACATCTGTCTCACCAAGTTAATGATGTTGCAATAGATGATAACTATAATGACATTCACAAGGCTGTGAACACATTCATTCATTAGTTGATGATTACACCTGCACATCTCCTAAGAAGAGACCAAGACACATTCTTATGGGTTAGAACATAGAACTGTACAGCATAGGAATGGGCCCTTCAGCCCACAATGTTTGTGCTGAATATGATGCCGTTAAACAGATCTCATCTTCCTGTACATGATCCATATCCCTCTATTCCCTGCACTTCCATGTGCTTGTCTAAATGCCCCTTATGGTGGACATCACCAGTTGCTGGGTGTCACCTCTGGTGCTGGTCTGCCAGGCCTGTATTGCAGCCATCTTTAGCTTATGCTTGTTTTGGGAGCTACTACCCTTCAGTTTTCTCTTCAGCATATAAAAGGCATGCTGAATTGGGTTCAGATCGGGTGATTGACTTGGCCACTCATGAAATGACCATTTTTTTGCTTTGAAAAACTCCTTTGTTGCTTTAGTGGTATAATAATAATAATAATTCATTTATTTTATATAGCGCCTTATCGCATGCTCAAAGCGCTTTACAAAAACAATTAACATAGAAACAAACAGACAAACTATCCTGACGGAAAAGCGGCGAATACACAACGCCAGCGTCCTCTCACGTCAGGGTCCGGCAGTAGACATTAAAAAGCACAAGATACACAGATATAATTTTTTACACAAACAGCCATCACAGTGATTGCTCTAGGCATACCCTCACTGTGATGGAAGGCAAAGTCTTATCTCCTCCTCATTCTTCTCCCATGGTGCCACGAGGTGATCGAGGCTCCCAACTTTTTGAAGCCCCCACCGGTCGATGGAAAGTCCCAGGGCCGAGCCGAGCAGGCCGATGAAAGTCCTGAGCCCCCACCGGGCGATGGAAAGTCCCAGGGCCGAGCCGAGCAGGCCGATGAAAGTCCTGAGCCCCCACCGGACGATGGAAAGTGCTGCGGCCGAGCCACGCAGGGCGATGAAGGGCCTGCGAGCGGGTCGATCGTACCTCGCGCTTCGGGGCGGTCGAAGCTGCTACGGCTGGAGCTCCCAAAAACCGGTCGCCAGCCAGGGACCTGCGAACTCCCGAAGCCCACGGCCGAAGCCTCCGAGATGGTAAGTCCAGGCCCTGCGACCGGAGTCTTTGAGGTCGATCCCAGCTGGAGGCCGCCGACTCCACGATGTTAGGCCGTAGCGCGAACGGAGATACAACACGGTAAAGGTCGCATCTCCGTTGAGGAGGAGATTTGAAAAAAGGTTTCCCCCAACCCCCCCACCACCCCCCCACATACACAGAGTTAAAAATAAAATAAAACGTACATTTAACGACGACAATGACAAAAAACAACAACAAAAAAAACAGAGAGACTGCCGGTGAGCCGCAGCTGCAGAACACAGCCACGCCCACTTATTTGGGATGTTTGGGATCATTGTCTTGCTGTAGAATGAACTGCCGGCCAATGAGTTTTGAGGCATTTGTTTGAACTTGAGCAGATAGGATGTGCAGGAGCCATTGTACACTTCAATGTCTGTACACTTCAGAATTCATTATGCTACTGCCATCAGCAGTTGTATCATCAATGAAGATAAGTAAGCCAGTAACTTCAGCAGCCATACATACCCAGGCCATAACACCCCCACCACTGTGTTTCACAGATGAGATGTTATGCTTTGGTTCCTTCTCTCCACCATACTTTGCTCTTGCCATCACTCTGATAGAAGTTAATATTTGCCTCATCTGTCCACAAGACCTTTTTCCAGAACTGTGGTTGCTCTTTTAAATACTTTTTGGCAAACTGTAACCTGGCCATCCTATTTTTGCGGCTAACCAGTGGTTTGCATCTTGCAGTGTAGCCTCTATATTTCTGTTGATGAAGTCTTCTGTGGACAGTGGTCATTGACAAATGCACACCTGCCTCCTGAAGAGTGTGACAAGAGATATGCCAATATGTTTTATTGAAACTTCAAATAAATGACCCACTAACTGAATCGTCATAGAGATCTCTTTGTCGTTGGTTATTTGCGTCAAGGACCACCTCTCCCATTCCTTCGTCAAAGCGCAAGAACTTGTCTTTGGCGGAGCGCATGTGGAAGATCTTATCTGAACTGGAGTAATTTATTGTAAAACCTTCCTCAGCCGGAGTGTATAGATCATGAACTATCCTCGTTGAGAGAAGATAAAGAAATCCTTCTCTCAAGAGTCATTTAAAAAAGAACTGGCTCCAGGAGTGGGGTTGAAGCTGGCCGTAATATTGTAAAAATCTACCTTAGCTGGAGCGATCAGCTTGAATTTATTCTTCAGAAGCGTTCAGCCAGAGCTTGCCTTCGTGAGATACGAAGTGTGAGAGCTTAACTGACTTGGAGGGATTTATTGCTAAAAGTTTCTCAACCGTAGAATAGAATGAGCTATCCTCGGTGACCAGAAACATAAATCTGTCTCTAGAGTGATTTGAAGTTAATTAGCTCGTAAAGAGACTGAAGTTGAAAATAGTGATTGAAACTAGAGGATTGTTTGCCGCTAAAACCTTGAAGATAAGAAACCGAAAACTGCTTTAAATTGGTTTATAAGAAAGCCTGTTAATTGCAGCAAGCTTTTTTGGAAAGCTGTTTTCCATAACTGGTACTCAGAAGTTTGGAATACGAGCCACTAAGAGACGACCTTGAAGAGTGGCTAGTTATCAGTCTTCTTTGGCATTCCATTGAAGATAAGAACACAGCTGCACGTCTTCACGAAATACAACATGTCTGTAACTAAATCTGATGTTCAGGCACAAGGTGGCGACATCAGAACAAGGCCTAAAGTGGAAAAAAGGGCCACTAAACTTGCATCGATAGATATGAATTTAGCCTATGAAAAACATGAAACAAGCTAACAGGTTAATGGGAAGCACTAAAGAACTAATAGAATCAGCTGTAAAGGTACATGAGGTACGATTCAACATGATTCAATTTAACCATGTCAAGAACAAAATCAATGAAGAATATGAAGCATTTAGACTATTACAGCCATCTGCAGGAGAACTTGAAAGGCAAGACCAATGGATGCACCGTCGGGAACGCTCTCGATGAATTTGATCAGGAAGTTAATGCGTGGATATACCAAGTTGGTCATGGGACCACACCCTCCAATGTCGAGAGCGCCTTATGCCAGGGTGGTGTAGACGTAGACTCCATCAGACTTGAAGAGATCTCAAACTAAATTGAGCATCAAATCTCGTGCATCTTCGACGCACTCTGCTTGTAAGGAGGTTGAGGTCGAACTGGCTGTTCTTGCAGGTCAAGCTGCGTTCTTGGAACAGATGCATAAGATTGAGGCACAGCAGTTAGAAATGGAAGAAGAACGGAAGAGAAGCCAATTAGGAATGGAAGAAGAACAGAAGAGAAGACAATTGGCAGTGGAGAACGAATGGAAGAAGAGGAATGATCAATTGAGAAGAGAGAACGAACGATTGAAACTAGAGACTGAAATGGCAACAGCCAAGACAAAACTTAGTGTACTTGGCACTCCGAACTCAATAAGCAGCTCGACAGTATCTGATAGGAGGAGTTCTTATCTGGGCAGGGGAGATGCTCAAAGCCAATTGCCAGCTAAACTGGAACCATCTGCAGCTAGATGCAGGTATGGCCGGGAGCAACAGGCTTTTGGACCGAAACAAACAACTTTGAGACCATATGCTAAAGCTAGTGATATGGCATATCTAACTCGACGCCCTCCTCAAGGGGCCAGAGCAAGGCCTCAGGAACAAAAAGGTGAGCAAGGGCGTGCTCGTATTAAACATTATGATGGAGGCCGAAGTGAAGTGTATGACATATGGCATTGGCAAAATGAAATCGCTGTTCTTCTGGCTAAACAAAATCTTTCTTCCACTCTACCACCAAGAGACATTCCTGTGTATGATGGTGATCCTTTGCGGTATCAACTTTTTATCAAGGCATTTGAAAGACTGATGATGACAGTGACCATTATCATTTCTTGGAACAATATACAAAAGGACAAGCGAGAAACTTAGTCAGCAGCTGTCAACACTTACCTTCAGACCAGGGTTATCAGGAGGCAAGGAAGCTGCTTAAAGAGCATTTTGGCAATGAGCAGAAGATTGCCACTACTTATATTACCAAGGCATTGGCCTGGCCAGCTTTCAAGCCAGATGACGTGAAAGCATTACAAGAGTTCTCACTATTCCTTAAAGGTTGTTACAATGCAATGGAACAGCTCAAATATATTGATGAATTGAATGTCCCCTCTAATATGAAGGCCATCCTCCTAAAACTGTCTTATAAGCTCAGGGAAAGGTGGAGAGATCGGGCATATGAGATTCACGGAAGCAAAAAACGTCCACCTGGATATCCCGACCTGGTAAACTTCACAGAGGTACAAGTGAAGATACTATCAGATCCACTGTATGGGAATATTGAGGATGCTAAAACAGCAGCAACTGTTAAAGGCTAAGCTAAGAGAAAGGCCGAAAACAGCTAGAATCAGTTTTGCTACGAATACAGAACCTGTCGAAGTACACGCACAAGAAAATCTGACAACAAAAGGAAAGAAAGCTGAAGTGCCTATTGCCAAGCAGCAGGACCCTTGTCTGTTCTGCAATAGAAGGGGTCACCAGTTGGAGAAGTGTTGGCAGATCAAAAGGTTAGAGTATAAAGAAAGGATGGATTTCTTAAAGGGTAAGAGAATCTGTTTTGGATGTTTAAAGATGGGTCTCATGAGCAGAAGCTGCAAGAGTCGTTTGACTTGTGTTGTATGCAAAGGAGAGCATCCTGAGATACTTCATATTGAACAGAAGGACAAAGAAAGGAAACCAGTATGTACAGAAAAGAAGGAGAAGCAGGAAAAATCAAGCGCGAGTGATGCTGCGCTTCCATCTCAAATGTGTGGACATATTGGGGCCGGTGGAAAAAGCCAGCATCATCTCCATCGTACCAGTGCAAGTAAAGTCTCAATGGGAGTACAGTGTTGCAAACTTAAGCATTTTTGGATAATGGAAGTTCGTCTACCTTCTGCACCGAAAGCCTGGTAAGAAGGCAGAAGATTTCAGGATCAAAGAAGAGGATTCTCTTGCGCACCATAAATCAAGAGAAGTCTGTAACCAGTCGTATTATTTCAGGTTTGGAAATATCTGGTCTGGACAGCAATGATTTTATCCGATGTGTTTACCAATAAGACCATTCCTGTTTCACAATCAAACATTCCCAGACAAGAAGACCTGAAGCAATGGCCTTACTTGAAGGATGTCAAGATTTCTGAAATAGATTCTGGCATTGACCTACTCATCGGAACTAATGCTTCTAAGGTATTGGGGCCTTGGGTGCTGGTCAACAGCCAAGGAGATGGAACGTACGCCATGAAAACCTTGTTGGGATGGGTTATTTATGGTCCTCTGAGAAAAGACCACGACAGTAGGGATGGAAATGGCTCTCCTGCTGCGGCTATCAATCGAATATCCACTGCGAATCTGGAGGAACTTCTGGTCAAACTTCTGGTCATGACTTCAATGAAGGATCCAGCAGGGAAAAGGAAGAATTGTCCAGAGAAGAGGTAAAATTCATGGATATTATGAATTGTTCGGCAAGGATGACAGATGGACATTATTGTCTAGAATTACCTTTCAAGCAGGAGAATACCAGCATGCCGAACAACCTTTGCATAGCTGAGCAGCGTATCCAGAGCTTGAAAAGCAAGTTTAATAAGAATAAGACGTTTTGTAATGAATATAAATCTTTCCTCATAGAAATGATTGATGATGGTTATGCTGAAAGGGTACCAATGGACCAGCTGAATTGAAGTGATGGTAAACTCTGGTACATCCCTCGGGGTGTATCACTCGAAGAAAGGAACCATAAGAGTGGTCTTTGACTGTGCAGCAGTCTTTAAGGGTACATCACCTAACTGCCAACTACTGCAGGGTCCAGACCTAACAAACTCACTCATAGGAGTTCTCATCAGATTCAGACAAGAGCCGGTTGCTTTGATGGCAGATATCCAAGCAATGTTTCATCAGGTCAAGGTATCAGAAAAGCATGTTGACTACCTGCGATTTCTGTGGTGGCCCGACGGTGATGTGCAGCAAGATCTTATTGAATACCGGATGAAGGTACATCTTTTCGGAGCCGTGTCATCACCAAGTTGTGCAAACTTTGCATTGAAAAAGATTGCTGAGGATAACGGAGTATATTTTTCGCAAGAGGTGGCAAACACGATAAAGGTCAACTTCTACGTGGATGATTGTTTAAAATCCATGCCTTTGGGACAGGAAGCAATTCAGATGGTAAAGGACCTGACTGACATCTGCCAAATGGGAGGATTTACACTATGAAAATGGATCAGTAACAGCCGTGCTGCATTGACATCCATTCCTCAAGTAAGTAGGGCTAAAGAGATCAAGGAGTTGGACTTGGACCAGGACAATCTGTCGATGGAAAGAGCACTTGGATTGCGCTGGTGCGTTGAAACAGATGTGTTCAAGTTCAAAATTGCTGTACAGGAATGACCGTGCAACAGAAGTGGCATCTTGTCTGTAGTCGGCTCTATCTACGATCCTTTAGGATTCTTAGCACCATTTACTTTGCTAAGTTGATTATGCAGGAACGCTTCAAGGAGAAACTTGGCTGGGATGATGACATACCCCAAACATTTTCTCAGCGATGAGCAGGATGGCTAACAGATCTCAACAAGATTGCAGAGTTTAGAGTGGTGCATGAAGCCCACAAACTTTGGTCAAATCAGAAATGCACAGCTGCACCACTTCTCAGATGCCAGCAAAAGTGGCTACGGTACTGTTTCATATCTAAGACTGGAAAATGATAGAAAGGAAGTGCATATTGCATTTATAATGGGAAAGGCCAGAGTGGCGCCATTAAAACAGATACAATATATAGCAGATCCTTTTTGGAAAAGATGGATACGAGAATATTTGCCTCTGATTGTACAGTTGTACAGGGGCCTGGTGAGACCGCACCTGGAGTACTGTGTGCAGTTTTGGTCTCCAAATTTGAGGAAGGGCATTCTTGCTATTGAGCGTGTGCAGCGTAGGTTTACTAGGTTAATTCCCGGAATAGCGGGACTGTCGTATGTTGAAAGACTAGAGCGACTAGGCTTGTATACGCTGGAATTTAGAGGGATGAGAGGAGATCTTATTGAAACATATAAGATTATTAAGGGTTTGGACATGTTAGAAGCAGGAAACATGTTCCCAATGTCGGGGGAGTCCAGAACCAGGGGCCACAGTTTAAGAATAAAGGGTAGGCCATTTAGAACGGAGACGAGGAAAAACTTTTCAGTCAGAGTTGTAAATCTGTGGAATTCTCTGCCTCAGAAGGCAGTGGAGGCCATTTCTCTGGACGCTAAATCAAGAGAGGGCTAAATAGAGTTAAAGATAGCGGAGTCAGGGGGTATGGAGAGAAGGCGGGAACGGGGTACTGATTGTGAATGATCAGCCATGATCACATTGAATGGCGGTCCTGGCTTGAAGGGCTGAACGGCCTACTTCTGCACCTATTGTCTATTGATCCAGGAACGGTGGTTTAAGGTGAAAAGCTTCGTTGCAGGTGACATTATTCTGGTGGTCGATTCTACAGCACCACGTAGGTCCTGGTCAATGGGCAATATATTGGAGATTATACCAGACGCACAAGGTTTTGTGCGTACAGTTCGGCTCCAGACTAAGCAACATCTTGGAAAGACTGATAACCAAGATATGTCTGCTACTTGAAGCTGATACCCGAGTACAGCAAAGACTGGTGCCTTGAAGATTGAAGAATCACTATAGGAGATTAGATGCCAATATATAGTGCATGCTTTTTTGATTACGTATGAAGTTTTTATGGCTCCTTTTGATACTAGTAATTGTTGCGTTATACACATAACAATTAGAGGCCGGTGTGGAGGAGCTATTTTGCATTTATTAGTTATTTTAGTATATTATTACATTGCTTTGTATCCTGTTGTATTATTTGGGCACTAAGAGGTTAATACAGATGGACTGGGCGGAGCTAGATGAGCCAGAGGAGCTGCCAGCTCTGATGTAATGCTTCAGTTCATGAGAAGAACCTACTGATAGAAGGTCGGTAAGCAGGATTTTTAACTATAAGTGCCTACTAAAATAATAAGATTTTGGTGGCCAAAGAAAATACAAGAAGTACCTACTGGATATAAGGTCTGGTAGTTTTATATAAGTCGCGGAGGAACCACGGTAGGATATTAGATTTTTACCAAGTTAATCAATAACAAGTCGATGGTAAGAGATATGCCAATATGTTTTAATAATAATAATAATAATGCATTACATTTATATAGCACTTTTCAAACACTCAAAGACGCTTTACAGGGATTGCAACTTCAAATAAACGACTAACTAATTGAGTCGTGATCTCTTTGTTGTTGGTCATTTGCGTCAAGAATATATCGTTCCACTGTTCCTTCGTCTACGGCGGTTTTGGGGCTTGATAAGAAAGACAAGAAGTTGGCCATAATAAACAGTATGTGGATAGGCCGACTCGAGAATGGACCATACTGGACCTTGTATTGCTAAATGATGTTGGGGGAAGGTACGTAATGGGTGCAAGGCAGATTACAATGTCGTTAGACAAAAGCTAAGGAGAGTACATTAGGAGCAGTTGTTAATGGGTAACTCCACAGGTGATATGTGGAAGCCCAGCTGATCAAAGAGCAGCGTCAGCATGTACCAGTAAGGAGGAGGGATAAGGACGGCAAGGTAAAGGAACTGTGGGTGACCAATGAAGTTGTAAATCTAGGAAGAAAAAGGAAGTGTATGTCAGGTTTAAGGGGCTTACGAGAAAAATAAAGCAAGTAGGAAGGAACGTGGGTAATTAGAAGGGCCAAAAGGGGCCATGAAATGTCATTGGCAAAATGGATTAAAGAAAATCCCAAGGCTTTTTATACGCATGTTAAAAATAAGAGGGCGACCAGAGAAAAGGTAGGACTGCTCAAAGATAAGCGAGGGAATCGATGCTTGGAGTTGAAGGATGTTGGTGCAGAACTAAGCGAGTACTTTGCATCTGTATTTGCCAGGGAAAGGGACTTGTAGGACAGTGAGATCTGTGGAGAACACAAGTATTCTAGGACAGTGAGATCAAAATGGAGGTGGTGTAGAGGCTCTTGACCATTAAGATGGATAAGAACCCAGGGCCTGATGGGCTCTATCATAGGTTACTGAGGGAGGCAAGAGACGAGATTGCAGGAGAAATGGACAAGGACCTTTGTTTCTTCCCTAGCCACAGTGAGATCCCGAACAACTGGAGAGTGGCCAATGTTGTCCCTTTGTTTAAGAAAAGAAGTAGAGAAAATCCAGGAAACTTGGCTGCTGAGCCTCATGTCAGTGGTAGGGAAACTATTAGAGAGGTGGGATGGAGAGGGGTGGGGGGAGGGTAGTGGGGGGGCCATGGACTGTTGTGATTTGCTGTTGAAGACCACTGGAGCAAGTATGTCTTCAATGAAATTAGGTGTGTGCAGCTTTAAATGAAACTCTTTCTTCATAACTTAGTCATATATTTTATGACCATTGGCTTTATGACCAATGTGATCAGCCATGATCACATGGAATGGTGGTGCTGGCTCAAAGGGCCGAATGGCCTACTCGTGCACCTATTGTCTATTGTTCTTTTATTCAATACCAAGAGAATTGGGATGTGTAAGGAAAAAGCAAAATAGAAAAAACAAAATAAAACATTTTTTTCTTTGTGTTGTAAGAAGTATTTCTGTTCAATAACCTTTCTATAAATAGCAGAATATACTCACGATCGGCCTGACATTGTACATATAGTCCAAGAACTATATGTTCTTGGAAATAATAGTCGTTTTTCACACATGAATGTAGTGCAATGCGTATGCGCATTTGGCGTGCATAACGTGGAGCGAATGTTGTGGTTCAGGGGGATCTAGGGGTGAAGCAGGTCAAGAGGGTGGTGACGAAGGCATTAGGCAGGCTTGCCTTGTCGGTCACAGTATTGAGCACAGGAGTTGGGGTGTCTTGTTAAAACTATACCAATTATTGGTGAGATTGCATTGGGAGTATCGTGTGCAGTTATGGTATCACAATTATAGGAAGAATGCCATTAGCGAGAAAGAGTGCAAAAGAGATGAATCAGGATGTTAATGAGATAGTGGACGAGTTATAAAGAGAGGCTGGATTGGCTTGGACTCTATACCCTGGAGCTCAGGAGGTGAGGGATAACCTTATAGAAGTGTATAAAGTCGTCAGGGACTCAGATAAGGTGGATGGTCACAGTTTCTTTCCCAGTGTAGGTGTGTCTAAAACTCGAGGGCATAGATTTAAGATGAGGGGAAAGATTTAAAAGGGACCTGGACAACTTTTTCACATGGGGCGGTGGGGATGCAGAACTAGTGTTAGAGGAAGCTTCAGAGACGGGTTGAGTTACAATGTTTAAAAACAATTTAGATAGGCACATGGATAGGAAAGGTTTAACGCAGGTAATTGGGAAAAGCTCATATAATATTTTTGTCGCCTTGATGATTTGAGCCGAAGGGTCTGTTTCTGTCCTGTATAAATTGATGACTTTATGAACCTATGTACAAATTCTTTCTGATCGTGAGGTACACAGAGATAGATTACAAGTTTCCTGCTGACATCCGACTAGATCTGTGGGAAGCTCATATCCATTTCACCAGCAGAAATATTAAAGGCCACGTGAGGATATTATCTGCTGCTCTGCTTTAATTCCTTTAATTCACCATTCATCGTTATTAAGTCTGTTATAAACCGCATTAACTCCTGTCACTAAATTGTTAAACTTCCCTTTCTTTCCTGTTTGTGGGCTTTGACATGATCACAGCAGTGAGTGAAGTATTCCTGTCTTTCCACTTCATGAAAGTGACTTTCCAAATATTTGATTCCCCCCTCCCTAAACCCCCATGAATCCTTCACATTATTCCAAATATCTTGCACACCTTTCTTTCACCTCCTCCTGCCAACGTCATCCAGTTCCTTTCCCCTCCTCCATTTAATCATTGCCTCCCCCCCACGTTCCCTTCTACACTCCATCCCTCCCTCTCGTTCTACATTTCATCCCCCTCTTCCTTTTGTATCAGATTCCACCAATTATTCCCATTTGTTCAACAATATTTCTGCCCTGTTTGTTAGGTTACCTCAGCTGCAAGGCACTTTTGGAATTTTGGCTTGGATTAGAGTTTGGCCCTCAATGGGTAAAAGTCCCTTGGATGCTATTTTGTTGAATGTCTGAAAAGTTCTCTGGGTATTTTCATTTATTGTAGAAAATTCCCTGTTCATTGTCTTGGAGTATTCGTGATATTCTTAGACGTTGAAACATAAAGCAACCACTTTTTCTACCTGAAGGATTAAATTTATGGCATACTATTAGGATTAAAGGGATCAGAATTGTATGGCAAACATGATATAGCTAGTTGAATGTTTTAATTAGATACAGGGTAATTTTGAATAAATCCCCTAGTATTTTGCCTTGAAGGACACGTGCATTGTTGGAATATTTATTGACTGCTGTGTTTTCTTTTGTCTGGTTCTGGTTGATTACTGCGCAAACACCTCATAAGTGGTTATCGTGCAGGTCGGAGTGAGTAGAGTAGTGATTAAATTTTGAAGTGGGCCTTTGTGACCAAGTTGAGGAGATCTAGTTGCTCAATCTCCTTTTTAAATGACTGAACATCGGGAGTGGCACATGTGTTGGGTGGTAACATATTCCATTCCCTTATCGTCCTAGGGTAAAGGGAATACTTTCTGGTGAAGGGGGTGTTGTAAAACAGAGTTGTAAAACAGAGTTGAAGAAGAAAAGTTAGGAGGACAGTCCATTAATCTATTGCAGAGATGCAAACATTTTATTAGCTTTAGCTGTGTCCGTTTAGAATTACTCTCTGGAATACATCAATACATTAGATCTTCTGAGTGATGAACTGCCTCTTGTACATCCAATCTCTGTCATTAATCCTGTGCCGCTGGTAGAGCTGGTGCCTCACAGCGCCAGAGACCCGGGTTCGATCCTGACCTCTGGTGTTCTCTGTGTGGTGTTTGCAAGTGACCATGTAACTGCGTGGGTTTTGGCCAGGTGCTCCTATTTCCGCCCACATCCGAAAGATACGTGGGTTTGCAGGTTAATTGACCTCTGTAAATTGCCCCTTGTGTGTAGGACGCAAAAGCAGGAAAACATAGGACTTGTGTGAATGGGTGATTATTGTTAATTATTATGTGAACGTGGACTCGGTGGGTCTAAGGGCCTATTTCCATGCTGCATTACTAAACTAAGGCAAGCATTTCTATGTATGACAGGATATGTTTTTGTGATCAAATTGATAATTAGTTCTGAACACCAACCATGCTACCTCTGAAGCTATTTAGCAATAGACTGAGATTGCTGATTGTTCTGTGTATCTGTGATGGTAGGCAATTCTGCGATCAAACTTTAGTTACCTTGAGCTGGGCTATGGATGAGTATATTGTGGTGAGGGCTGAATGTTGGTATGGAATGTGCTGAAAAAAAAGGTATGACAGCGAATGAGGAAGGACTGTGGGACTGAATTGCACTTATTTTAATGTAAGAGGCCTGACGGGTAAGGCGGATGAACTCGGGGCATGGATAGGAATGTGCGTCTGGGACGTTGTAGCCATTATGGAACCCGTTTAAGAGGGACAGGACTGACAGTTTAATGTTCTGGGGTACAGGTGCTACAGGAGAGATAGAGGTGGGGGTAAAAGAGAAGGTAGTGTTGCCTTGTTGATTAAGTCAAGTCAAGTCAAGTCAATTTTATTTGTATAGCACATTTAAAAACAACCCACGTTGACCAAAGTGCTGTACATCTGATTAGGTTCCAATGGAAAAAAAAAAAGGGAAAAAAAAGAAACATGTAGGTTAATTGGCTGGGTAAATGTAAAAATTGTCCCTAGTGGGTGTAGGATAGTGTTAATGTACGGGGATCACTGGGCGGCACGGACTTGGAGGGCCGAAAAGGCCTGTTTCCGGCTGTAGATATATGATATGATATGATGATATGAGTAGCACGCAAACAGTTCACAGCGCCTCCTCAATGAGCCTCAAACGCTAGGGAGTAGAAATAGGTTTTGAGCCTGGACTTAAAGGAGTCGATGGAGGGGGCAGTTCTGATGGGGAGAGGGATGCTGTTCCACAGTCTACGAGCTGCAACCGCAAAAGCGCGGTCACCCCTGAGCTTAAGCCTAGACCGCGGGATAGTGAGTAGCCCCAAGTCGGCCGACCTGAGGGACCTGGAGTTAGAGAGGGGGGTTAGAAGATTTTTGATGTAGGGGGGAGAGTGGCCATTTAGGGCTTTATACGTGAATAGGAGGAGCTTGAAGTTGATTCTGTACCGTACAGGGAGCCAGTGGAGAGAGGCCAGAATCGGGGTGATGTCCCTTTTACGGGTACCCGCCAGGAGTCTCGCTGCGGCGTTTTGGACCAGTTGCAGGCGGGACAGGGAAGATTGGCTGATCCCAGTGTATAGGGAGTTGCAGTAGTCTAGGCGGGAGGAAATGAAAGCGTGAATGATTTTTTCTGTGTCGTCGAATTGGAGGAAAGGTTTGATTTTAGCTATGGTTCGAAGTTGGAAGAAGCTGGCTTTTACCACAGCGTTGACTTGCTTATCAAATTTTAATGCAGAGTCAAATATCATGCCGAGGTTTTTGACATGCGGTTTGACTAGGCAGGATAGACTTCCAAGACTGCCTGTTATCAATTTGATGGAGTCGGGGGGGGGGGGGGGGGGGGGGGGGGGGGGGGGGGGGCGGCGAATAGGATGACCTCAGACTTGCTCTCATTTAATTGGAGGAAGTTCTGTGCCATCCAACATTTTATGTCCTCAAGGCAGTGTAAGAGGCTGTTTAAATTTGACTGGTTGTTGGGTTTCAGGGGGAGGTAAAGCTGAGTGTCATCGGCATAGCAGTGGAAAGAAATGCCGTGCCTTTGAATGATTTGGCCAAGGGGGAGCATGTATAGAGAGAAGAGAATGGGGCCTAGGATGGAGCCTTGTGGAACTCCGCAGGAGAGGCTAGCTGGAGCAGAGGAATAACTGCCTATGTTGATGGCGAAACTCCTATCTTTGAGGTACGCAGCGAACCAGCTCAGGGCAGTGCCATCAATGCCAACCGCGTACCGGAGACGGTCAATAAGGATGGTGTGGTCCACTGTATCGAACGCTGCGCTGAGGTCGAGAAGGAGCAGGATTGCACAGTCGCCGGTGTCGATGGCGAGAAGCAGGTCGTTGTGTACCTTCAACAAGGCAGACTCTGTGCTGTGGTGGGCTCTGAAACCTGACTGGAAACTTTCCAGGATGGTGTTTTGGTGCAGGTAGGGCACTAATTGGTTTAGAATTGCCTTTTCAAGGACTTTTGACAGGAATGGCAGTTTGGAAATGGGTCTGTAGTTGCTAGGCAAGGTGGGGTCTAGGTTAGGTTTTTTCAGTAGGGGCTGGACCACCGCGTGCCTGAAACTGGTTGGAACAGTGCCAGCGGCCAGAGAACTGTTGATAATAGAGAGGATGCTGGGACCGGCTATTGCAATGACATCCTTCAGAAGGGCAGTGGGGGCAGGATCAAGGGGGCAGGTTGCAGGTTTCATAGCGGAGACAAGCTTTGCAAGGGAGGATAGAGTGACGGGTTGGAAGCAGTCCAATTTAGATGAACAGACTAGTGAGACAGCTAGGTCACGGGTGGGAGGGGAAATGTTCATTCTAATGTTCTCAACTTTGTTGGGGAAAAATTTAGCGAATTCTTCGCACTTAGCAGGGGACCCAACTAAGCTGGTACTGGGGGCGGGACATATGACAGAGGTAATTGTTCTAAATAGGACCTTGGAGTTAAGGCGAATGTCACGGCAATAGTCCGAGATGAGATGACATGACCGATGGGTTCATCTGTAAGGGTGGAGCTAAGAAATAAAAAAAGATGATCACCTTGTTGGGAGTGTACTACAGGTCCCCAAATAGTCAGTGGGAATTGGAGGAGCAAATATGCCAAGAGATTGCAGACAGCTGTAAGGTTAATAAGGAGCAAATATGCCAAGAGATTTCAGACAGCTGTAAGGTTAATAAGGTAGTCATAGTAGGGGATTTTAACTTTCCTAATATAGACTGAAACTGCCATAGTGCCACGGGCTTGGACAGGGTGGAATTTGAGAAATGTGTTCAGGAGTTTCCTCAGGCAATATGTTGAGCATCCTATATGGGAGACGGCAAAGCTGGATCTACTCTTGGGAAATTTGGATGGGCAGGTGACTGAATTGTTGGTTGTTAACCTTTTGGGACCAGTTCAATTAGCTTTAAGATAGTTATGGGTAAAGACCTATAAAAAACCACAAGTTGAAATTCTGAATTTGGAGCAAGACCAACTTTGGTATTAACCAGGAACTTGCTCAAGGTGATTGGAAAAGATTGTTTGCCAGCAAAGTCTGGTAAGTGGGATGTTTTTAAGTGTGATGACAAGAGTTCAGGATATGCATGTTCCTGTTAGAGTGAATGGCAAAGCTGGTGGGAGTAAGGAACTTGGATGACAGGAGAAATAGAGCTCTGGTCAAGAAAAAGGAGGCATGGGAACCTGGGATCAATTGTATATCCCTGGAAGAGGTTTTGGAACTGAGGAGCATATTTAAGAAGGAAATCAAGAGGACCAAAAGGGGACAGGAGATGGCTCTGACAGATAATATTAAGAGAAATCCAAAGAGATTTTATGTGGATTGAGGGAAAGAGAGTGACCAGAGAAAGAATAGGGCCCTTTAGAAATCAAAGTAGCCATCTCTGTATGGAGCTGAAGGAGACCAATGGCAAGGTCCTTTAATGAGTATTTCTCCTCGGTGTTAACTATGGAGAACGATGTGAAGACTGGAAAACTTGGGACAGTTAATGGAAGTGTCTTGACAGTCAGCACTACAGTCGAGGAAGTGCTAAATGTCTTAGGGTGTAGGAAGATGGATAAATCTTTATCCAGAACTATCTAAAGTTATTTCCCACTGTGGGAAGCTAGAGAAGAAATTGCAGGTGCCCTGGCTGAGATATGCAAATCATCCTTGGATACAGGCGAGGTGCTGGAAGAATCGAGAGTGGCTAATGTTGTGCCTCTATTTAAGAGGGTTCAAGGGGAAGCATGGGAACTATAGATCAGTGAGCCTAACATCTGTGGTAGATTGGGGAATACTGCGGTAGACTGGGGAATATTCTGAAGGATAAGATATATATGCATTTTGATAAAAATGGGCTGATAAGGGATAGTCAGCACAGAGATCATGTCTCGTGAATATGAGTTTTATGAGGAAGTAACTAGGAGTGCAGGTACACAAGTCCTTGAAAGTAGCATCACGTGTAGATAAGGTGGTCAAGAAGGCTTTTGCCACATTGGGCTTAGTCAGAGTACTGAATATAGAAGTTGGGAGGTTATGTTATGGTTATGGGAGGTACAATACAATACATTGGCGAGGCCACATTTTGAGATTTGTGTTCAGTTTTGGTCACCCTGTCATAAGAAAGATTTTATTAAGCTAGAAAAGTTGCAGAGATTTGTGAGGGTGTTGCCAGGGCTCGAGGGCCTGAGCTATAGGGAGAGGTTGAGCAGGCTGGCACCTCATTCCCTGGAGCTCAGGAGGATGAGGGATGATCTTATAGAGGTGAATAAGATCCTGGAAGGAATAGATTGGGTAAATGCACAGTCTTTTACCCAGAGTTGGGAAATCAAGAGCCAGAGGACATAAGTTTAAGGTGAGGGGAGAAAGATTTAATGGGCGCTTTAGGGGCAACTTTATTACACAAAAGGTGGTGGGTATATGGAATCAGCATGTTGGTTGGCATGGGCAAGTTGGGCCAAAGGACCAGTTTCTGCGCTGTATGGCACTATGGCAATAAGAGTAACCTGTTGTAGTTGAATGGTGCATGATGTTTATGCCCTTCAGCTGCTGAGTGATGAAAATAAGTTTAGAGTAGCACTCTCCTTATCAGGTATCTTTCATTGGTGAAGCTCCTTATCAGGCAGCATCTGTGGAGAACATGGATGGGCAATGTTTTGAGTTGTGACCCATCGGACTTATTGTAGTGGGGGGAAAAACTAGGAGAGCGGTTGGGAAGGAACAAAGTCTGTTTACTGATAGCTTGATACATGTTTTGGGGGGGGGGGGCGGCTTTGATTGGCAAATGGTTGGACGAAAGTTGTACCGGGCCCTGGTGAGACCGCACCTGGAGTACTGTGTGCAGTTTTGGTCTCCAAATTTGAGGAAGGATATTCTTGCTATTGAGGGCGTGCAGCGTAGGTTCACTAGGTTGATTCCCGGAATGGCGGGACTGTCGTATGTTGAAAGGCTGGAGCAATTAGGCTTGTATACACTGGAATTTAGAAGGATGAGGGGAGATCTTATTGAAACATATAAGATAATTAGGGGATTGGACACATTAGAGGCAGGAAACATGTTCCCAATGTTAGGGGAGTCCAGAACAAGGGGCCACAGTTTAAGAATAAGGGGTAGGCCATTTAGAACGGAGACGAGGAAGAACCTTTTCAGTCAGAGAGTGGTGAAGGTGTGGAATTCTCTGCCTCAGAAGGCAGTGGAGGCCAGTTCGTTGGATGCTTTCAAGAGAGAGCTGGATAGAGCTCTTAAGGATGGCGGAGTGAGGGGGTATGCGGAGAAGGCAGGAACGGGGTACTGATTGAGAGTGATCAGCCATGATCGCATTGAATGGCGGTGCTGGCTCGAAGGGCTGAATGGCCTACCTATTGTCTATTGTCTATGTAGAGCTTTCTCCAGGCCCCCACCATTTGTTCATTATTCTTCTATTATTCTGAATCCTGAATCTGACATTAACTCACAAATCTTTCTGTCTTGCATATAGTCTTTTTGAATCCTATATCCATATCACATCCACCTCCATCTCAAACATGTGCAAGGAACTCAACAACATACTTTTTTACTAAACATAAGACAATCTAATCGGATGTCTCTTACACTTCCTTCCCACTAACTCATTAAATAATCTTTCTAATGATCGCTCTAGCCCCAGAAACATTTCTTCACACAGAGAGTGGTGAGTCTGTGGAATTCTCTGCCACAGAAGGTAGTTGAGGCCAGTTCATTGGCTATATTTAAGAGGGAGTTAGATGTGGCCCTTTTTGCTAAAGGGATCAGGGGGTATGGAGAGAAGGCAGGTACAGGTTACTGAGCTGGATGATCAGCCACGATCATATTGAATGGCGGTGAAGGCTCGAAGGGCCGAATGGCCTACTCCTGCACCTATTTTCTATGTTTCTATGTTTCTATGAAAAGAAAAAAAGTGTCAGATAAGGATAGAAGTGACATGAAATGTGGAGGCAGATGAAGGAATATACAGTGCCCTCCATAATGTTTGGGACAAAGACCCATCAATTATTTATTTGCCTCTGTACTCCACAATTTGAGATTTGTAATGGAAAAAAATCATGTGGTTAAAGTGTGCATTGTCAGATTTTATTAAAGGGGATTTTTATACATTTTGGTTTCACCATGTAGAAATTACAGCTGTGTTTATACATAGTCCCCCCATTTCAGGCACCATAATGTTTGGGACACATGGCTTCACAGACGTTTGTAATTGCTCAGTTGTGTTTAATTGCCTCCTTAATGCAGGAAAGAAAGCACTCAGCACCTAGTCTTTCCTCCAGTCTTTCCATCACCTTTGGAAACTTTTATTGCTGTTTATCCACATAAGGACCAAAGTTGTGCCAATGAAAGTCAAAGAAGACATGATGAGACTGAGAAACATGAATAAAACTGTTAGAGACATGTGCCAAACATTAGGCTTACCAAAATCAACTGTTTGGAACATCATTAAGAAGAAAGAGAGCACCGGTGAGCTTACTAATCGCAAAGGGACTGGCAGGCCAAGGAAGACCTCCACAGCTGATGACACAAGAATTCTCTCTATAATAAAGAAAAATCCCCAAACTCCTGTCCGACAGATCAGAAACACTCTTCAGGAGTCAGGTGTGGATTTGCAATGACCACTGTCCGCAGAAGACTTCATGAACAGAAATACAGAGGCTACGCTGCAAGATGCAAACCACTGGTTAGCCACAAAAATAGGATGGCCAGTTTGCCAAGAAGTAGCAACCACAGTTCTGGAAAAAGGTCTTTTGGACAGATGAGACGAAGATTAACTTGTATCAGAATGATGGCAAGAGCAAAGTATGGAGAAGAGAAGGAACTGCCCACGATCCAAAGCATACCGCCCCATCTGTGAAACAAGGTGGTGGGGGTGTTATGGCCTGGGCATGTATGGCTGCTGAAGGTACTGGCTCACTTATCTTCATTCATGATACAACTGCTGATGGTGGTAGCATAATGAATTCTGAAGTGTATAGACACATCCTATCTGCTCAAGTTCAAACAAATGCCTCAAAACTCATTGGCCGGCGGTTCATTCTAGAGCAAGACAATGATCCCAATCATACTACTAAAGCAACAAAGGAGTTTTTCAAAGCTAAAAAATGGTCAATTCTTGAGTGGCCAAGTCAATCACCCGATCTGAACCCAATTGAGCATGCCTTTTATATGCTGAAGAGAACACTGAAGGGAACTAGCCCAAAACAAGCATATGCTAAAGATGGCTGCAATAAAGGCCTGGCAGAGCATCACCAGAGAAGACACCCAGCAACTGGTGATGTCCATGAATCGCAGACTTCAAGCAGTCATTACATACAAAAGATATGCAACAAAAAACGAAAAATGGACTACTTTGATTTACATGACAATGCTGTGTCCCAAACATTATGGTACCCTGAAATGGGGGGGGGGGGGGGGGGACTATGTATAAACACTGCTGTAATTTCTACATGGTGAAACCAAAATGAATAAAAATATCCTTTATTAAAACCTGACAAGGTGCACTTTAACCACATGTGATTTTTTCTATTACAAATCTCAAATTGTGGAGGATAGAGGCAAATAAATAAATGATGGGTCTTTGTCCCAAACATTATGGAGGGCACTGTAGGTGGAAGGACAAGAAGAAAGGGAAAAATGTCTGTGCATCCAGATGGGACACAGGGAAGATAGAGGATAAAAGGGGTTGAGGGAGGGGTTGTTTGAAGGTTAGTTACCTAAAATTGGATAGTTAAATGTTCATAAATGTTGAGTTGTAAGCTACCCAAGCAGAATATAATATGCTATTCCTCCAGTTTGCATGTGGTATCATTCGCAATGGTAGAGGCCCAGGCAGAAAGGTCTGTATGGGAATGTTTCATTGTTTTAGTTTAGAGTTACAGCGTGGGAACTGGCCCTAGGGCCCATCGAGTCAGCACCGACCAGCGATCCCCGCACACTAACATTATCCTACACACGACAATTCACACTTGTACCAAGCCAATTAACCTACAATCCGAAGATAGACACAAAAAGGGCTCACCGGTGTCCTAAGGCCAGTTCCCACGGAGTAACTCAGCGGGACAGGCAGCATCTCTGGAGAGAAGTTTCGGGTCGAGACCCTTCTTCAGACTCCTCTCTCCAGAGATGCTGCCTGTCCCGCTGAGTTACTCCAGCTTTTTGTGTCTATCTTCTGTTTAAACCAGCATCTGCAGTTCCTTCTTACACACTAAACTACAAACCTGTACGTCTTTGGAGTGTGGGAGGAAACCGAAGATCTCGGAGAAAACCCACGTAGGTCACAGGAGAACGTACAAACTCCGTACAGGCAACACCCCTAGTCAGGATCGAACCCGGGTTTCCAGCTCTGCAAGGCAGCAACTTTACCGCTGCGCCACTGTGCCGCCCTATGGGAAGGGAGTTAAGATGGTTCGCAATCCGGAGATCAAGCCGGCATTGGCGCACCAAGCTCAAGTGCAAATTTCACTTGCTTTAGTCTGCAAAGGTCTGCTGGATCTCTGGGTTGCTAACCATTTTAACTCTCCTTCACATTGCCCTACTGACCTTTCTGTCCTGAGCTGCCTCTAATTACTAATCTACAAACATCCCCCTTTTCTCACTTTTTTCCACCAGTCTTTCCTGTGCCCCACCTTAATGCACATACATACCGTCCTCTTCCATCTGTATTCCTTCCCTTCGATTCACATTTCAAGCCTGATCTCTTTTTGTTTTTCATCTCTGGCATTTGTCCAACTGTCTGCCAATCTAAAACCGCTCCTCCCCTGTATCCAGCTATCATCTGCCAGACTTTGTTCTGCCCCATCACTTCTAGTTTTCTCCCCTTCCCTTACCACAATCACTGAAGAAGGCTCCTGACTGGAAACGTTGTCTATTTTTATTTGTGTGTTGAAATTCTCTCACATTGAAGACCTTCCTAATTGCTGTACCTGCATGTCACCTTTCAATTACTTGTACACAAGGACATCTAAGACCCTTTCAGTTTCATTTCTCTCCATTTAACAAAATACTTGTGTTTTCTGCTCGGTATATCTTATATAAAACAAATTTTTCCACATTATATTGTGTGTGCAATGTTTTTGTCCACTCAATGTTTTTGTCCACTCACTCAGCATGTTTACAACCCTTGAAGCCTCTTCACATCCTCCTCAGTATTTCCAATCCCACTCACTCCTACTCAAAGTCCCCACAATAGGTTTGAGTAATCAGCAAACTTGTTATTTGGCGATGAGCATCTGGGGCCCAACCACAGGGTCCTAATTTATAGTCTGCCAACCTGAGAAAGATCTGTTTATACCCACTTGTTGCTTTCTGTTTTGTACCCAAATTCTTAATTAGTGTCCAATTATCCCCAAATTAATTGTCTGTTCTTATTCACCAACTTCCTGTGGGGGAAGTGGAATTCCACATGAGTATGAAGAAGGGTCCCAACCCAAAGCCTCACCTATTCATGTTCTCCAGGGATGCTGCCTGACCTAGTGAGTTACTCCAGGAATTTTTGTATTTTTTCCCCCCCCCGTATGTGACATTTGAGAAAGCATTTGGAAAGAAAACACTCAATTGTTTCCACCTTTTCTATGAATCACCCTCAATCTATAGTAAACCCTCATAATAACAGACCACAGAGGGGTGGGGGGTTGGTATCCGTTATTGCCGATTGTCTGCTGTGACCGAGTGAAGGGGGTAAAGTTTAACCCAGGGACGGGAGGGGAAAAACGCGTTGGGGGGTTAACCAGCGGGAATTCACAGGCTGGGGCACTGCAGAGCCCCCGACACACACGTAGTGCACCAGGGACGGGTCTGGTTCATATGCCTCCTCCATGCTGCTCGCTCTCTGCTCCCGCAACCGGAAGCACGCCACATGACGCCAGCTCATTGAGTAACTGGCGGAAGTGGGAGAACGGTGCAATGAACCTCTGTCCACTATAACCGAAATCCGCTCTAGAGAGGTCTGGTATTGCAAGGGTTTGTTATACTACAATAGATTAGTCCCAAATGATTTTCCTTTCATAATTCCATGCTAATTGCTTTGTTCTATCGGTCTCTTCAATTTATTCTCTTTAATGATATATTCTAGCTTTTATAAATCCTACTTTCAGCATCTGTAATATTTTGAATTTATATGTGGCTAATGTGTATTGATTTTCCAACCAGCAGGTCTTAATTTCTTTTTCCTGTTGATAATCCCGCTTCTTGAGAAGTTGTGGCGGAGTACAAATAACTGGGCTATTTCTCTCAGTTTATTAAACTATGTTCTTTAATTCCAGGTTTTCTGGCACCAGTTGAACAGAACATACTGGGTACATTGGCACATGATTGAGATCATTGGGGATGGATCAAGTGGGCATGTGGAGAAGGAATCGCAGGAGAAAGCTTCAACTCTTGCTGAAAATCTTAAACTTACAACAGGTGAGCAGATAGTGTGCGGACATAAATCAATCCTTTGACTGGCTGAATGGGGGTCTGCCTTGCTCTGAACGCAGCATCAACATTTTCTTAATTGGTACGATAACAACATTTCAAAGACATCCGGACAAGTAGATAGATGGGAAAGCTTTTGGAGGGACATGGGCTTCTACCTTCCATTTTCATTTGATCCAATATTTGGTTGCTCTTTAAATATCTCAACTGGTGTTTCATTGGGTTTTGTTGTGATTTATTTTTTAACTCTAACAATCATTGGGCAACAAAGTTATGCCTATCCAACAACTTATCAGATTTTTTGTGGATTCCTCATTGATCAATCTCGAAATCTAGTTTTCTCTAATTCATTGCACTTGATTTCCTTCAGGATCCTGAAAAAGCTGGCGCATTCCAAAGATTTTATTTAAAAGTGCATGATTCTCATACTAAAAGGATGTGATTCATTCATTTTCTTCAAAGATGAGAGTATATCACATGACGTTCTTTTGTTTTCCAGTTGCTCAGACATTTTTCCATAAGCCTCCTGGTGGGTTATACTCCCTGCCTTATCTGTCAGAGGGCATTTGTGAGGATTTCTCGACTCTCAAGCGGTCAGAATGGTGGGAGGTGCTTTTCTTCATCAAGAAGTTGGAACCAAAACAGCAGCAGGAGGCCGTTGAGATAATGAAACAGAATTTGGAAGATCTGGTGAGCAGAAAAGTGTGCTGGTGGGGATTGACTATCTGGGTATACACTTACCATATCAATGTTGCTGCAATATAACACTTCCTGCTATAATGTGACAATCTGACCGTTACAAAGATGAGCAAACTTTATTTTGACTATCAAAGCTTTCCCCCCACTCCAAACCAAAGAATGGATACCTGCCACTCTCGTATTTGTCAATC
The DNA here is from genome assembly GCF_053455715.1 of Rhinoraja longicauda. NCBI lineage: Eukaryota > Metazoa > Chordata > Chondrichthyes > Rajiformes > Arhynchobatidae > Rhinoraja > Rhinoraja longicauda. The sequence continues at coordinate 15,178,092 of NC_135957.1, read as the reverse complement.
AGGGAAGGATGAGCAAGTTGCACAGATGGGTTCATTCATCTAAGATTACTACAGCTATTTGTGATTTCTTGTATCTTTTCTGATAAGGCATTTGTCCTAAATAGAACCTTTTTTGAGTGTTTATTAGTTTTGGTAATGGCAGTCATTCTACTTTTTTTAATTTTCACTTTAATGGCCTAGTCTGATTTTATTTTCTTGAATGAAATTTGACATAATCAGGATTTGACATATTCAATATTTACTAACTGGATGGCTAGCTTCTTTTTATCTAGGCTATGCAGCTTGTGTTCTAAAACAGTGATTTGATGACAAAAGCAACAGAATTCACCATTTTTAAATGGATTTTGATTTAGTTTGTGATAATCAAATAGGCTGTCATAATCAAAGAAGTAAAATTAACATTTCTAGTTCGAAGACCCATTGTCGGAAGCTTCTAATGAAGTGTCTTTGACCCGAAATGTTAGGTTTGCTACTCTTTCGCAGATGCTGCCTGACCTGCTAAGTGTTTCCAGTATTCTCGGGTTTTATTTCCGATTTTGAGCATTGGCAGTTTTTGATTTTCATGAAAGCGGTCAATTTAATTTTGTGGCTCTTTGTTGTTTTCTCTTGTTCTGCATTCCACCACAATTTGCAGTCCTGTTACTGAGTTTGTTCAGTTTTACAAAATATTTAGTTTAGCCTAATCCTATTTTCACACCTTTTATTACAAAAGGTTGGCAGCAGGATAATGTTTAGAACTATGGTCATAGCTGATAGTCTGTCTTCCCCCTCCCCCTCTTTCCCAATACCCTCTTTGAAACAAAATGAGTGTATCTGTGGCCAGGTGTAACAAGCTCTCTGGTTGTGATCAGAATGACTCTCACTGGCTCACTGTCTAACTATAGAGGCAACTCAAATGCTGGAATAAAGAAGCAATGTTTTAATTTATGTGGCTAGGATGATGATATAGTACACAATAAGAAATGTAAGTGAATCTTAATATAAAATAATAATATCTATCAAGCGTTTGTAAGTTTGACAAGGCCGTTTGATTTCTCTACAGATTTCAGTAATGGATGAGAGTGCGTTGATTCAGTTGATTGTACCAGTGGAACTAGCACAGAAGCTTCTTCATTTCTTGAATCCATATTGCCCAGCAGCCTACCGGAATGACCTTGAGAGCTCTCATGTTTATACCAAACACTACTTGAAGAGGAAAAGGCTGGATCAGGACCGGCTCTCCAGTATACCGTCATGCATTGAGTTTGGTTCCCAACCTGTCATGGGTTCAACTTCTGAACCATCTGCCTCTCAGTCAAAGAAAGCGAAGAAAGAAGTATCTCCTGTCCTTGCAAACCCTGCACCAACTGCAAGCAAAGCCAACGTAGTTCAGCAGGTAGAGATGGGCAGAATGGAGGAACTGGAATTGCCAGATGATCTTGATGAGAAACTCAAAGGTGAGAGTGTCTACTAGAGGTGGAGGGTCAATATTAGATCTTTTTCTCGAGTGCTGTATCAGAACAATTCAAGTACTGGTTCAATAGCTGACACAGTCCACTTAACTCAAACAGCTCGAATTGTGGTGTTCTTCATCTAAAAGCTGCAAATTGTGATAGGTGATTGATTAAAATTAATAATTCAATTAGGCTGTGAACCACAGAGAATGACAGTGTGTTGGTTCATGATTTGTCACTCAGGTAGTGAACCGTAGAGGGTGTCGGGGTGCTGGTTCAAGCTTGCAGTTCATTATTTGGGCAGTGAACTGTAGAGTGACCCCTTTTCTCAACTTTATCCTGCTGCTGACCTTATGTATTAAAATAATGCATGAAAACGGGATTATACTCAGCTAAATATTAGACACAAATGTAAGCCAGACAAGAATGTTCTTTCCCTTACTTTAAAGATTATTGAGATTTTGTGACATTTTGTCAGCTTTCTAGGTTATTAATGTTCTGTTCTTGGGCCAGGACCTCCTATGTTGCTGGTCCAGTACCATTTTGCTAGTTAAACTTAGTTTGATTTATTCTCTAGTTGGAATCTACTCTGGACTATTGCAAACTAAAACATTCTTTTCTTCATCAGTGTTCAACTGCCCCAAGGTGACTGGACGTAAAACAAATTTAGAGAAAATGGGGGAGGTTGTGGACATCATGAAGAAATCAAGTTGCGATATAAGTTTGCAGGTGGCAGGGTTTAAATTCATTACTAAAATGTTGGAGGAGGACAATTCACGGGAGAAGCTGCCTCTTAAAGTGGATTCCAGCCTAAACCAAAGGGATAAGCTGATCAAAGTACTGGTGGAAGAACTAACCAATCTGTCCAAGGAGAAACCTCTGGTTGTCACGTGCTTGCGGCTACTATACATTTTGATGCAGCGCTATGACTGGAGAGCACTGTTTGCAACAGAGGGGGGCATCAAGAGTATTCTATCCTGCATGCAAGAGCACGAGGATTTTGCGCTCATCCAGCAAGCTGCGCTGGCAGTAAGTCATTCTGGATTTTTTCATTTTCCATTTCCTCTCGTGAAGGACACTGACCTCTCTATATCCTTATGTAAGGATGTGTTTATTGATTTAAAATAATCACTAGGAAAATCTGTATTGGTGCAGCTATAGTTTTCACTCCCAGCCTATATACTAATGTCAGAGTTACTGTTTTGCTTGATGGTCTGTCTTGCATAAATGTAATATTCTTCCCATGAACTCGCTAAAATCACTGTGTACATTCAGAGTACACACTGTACTTGAACCAATAATTTCAGTCTCTAAATTTATGAAGTGTACATAATAAACTGCACACTCCAAGTCATTCGGAATCTATAAACAGATGATTGCTGTCCTGTATTAGTTTGCTTATTGCACTGCTAATTCACAATTACTACTATCGGAGACATTTAACTAATCTTGGTAGGGTGGAATTGAAGTTACTACTTCAGCTGTGCATTGACATTGGAGTGCCAGGAGTTGAGGGAAAGAGTCACTGGGTGAACATGTAAACATTTCAGGATCAAACCTGTGAGCTATGAGGCAGGAATGTTGACTGTTATGCCTCCATGCCTCCCAAAGAAAGAATAATTGAAAGGCACATAATTCATGTGAAAATTGAGGCTTTTTGCTAATGCAGCATTAGAAGTACATGTGGCACATTTTCCTGAATGAGTCTAGGCTGTAATTTGATACTGAGCGAGCTCTCGTATTTCAGATGTGCTAAATTTAAGGCCTCATTCCCCCTTTCAGGTGGATTGGGAGAGTTGTGCTGATGTTTGGCCAATATTCAGGCTATCTCACAAAACTGGATTATTTTGTCATTCGATGTTCAAATTGTTTCCTGTGCATTCCAGGTGACAACATTGTGCACTCTTGCACTGTTCCCCATTGGCTGGAAAGCATTTCATATATCTTGAGGAGGTGAATGGGGTCTCTGGAAGTACAGTTTTCTTTTAAAGCTGGTGAAAGTATTTTTCATTGCTCTTATTTATTTGATATAATGCTTAATAGAAGTGGTCACCATACCCATATTTATCTCCACAGACGCTGAAGATCCTGACTGGAGCCAGCAAGTATGACATGCGCACGAAGAGTGTTCGGCCCCACCTCGCTGACTCAGATGCTCAGATTATCCTTGAGATCTTTGCTAGCATTGGTTCAGCTTCTATCCAGGATTCCCATGGATTGCTCAGTGTTATTCCTGCAGCTGTAACTAAAATGATGAACACCTCTGGGTAAGCAGAGTTTTAGTTTAGTTTGGTTTATTGTCACATGTGGACAGCTTTTTTTGTTTCTCTAAATGGATTTAAAAAAAAATAAAAAAAATAAAGTGCTGGAGGAACTCAGTGGATCAGGCAGCATCAGTGGAGGGAAATGGACAGACGATGTTTCAGGTCGGGACCCTTCTTCCGACTGATTTGTTTATGGGATTTTCATCTCTCGTCATCAAAAAAGCTTTCAGATTTCATCCATTTCTGCTCATGAATCTGAGCTGTAAATGTCACAACATTAGACGTGGACTTTATTTTGCATCTCCATTTTTCGAGTCCGTTACCCTTGAATGGCATTCTTTGGATGCTAGGCATCTTTTGGCTTCTTTGTGTAGCTTATAATATTTATGTTTTCTGTAACTAACTGGGGTATTTTAAGGTTGAAGGACCTATGAGTGAGTTGGTTCTATCCCTGACCATTACTTATGCAGACCTCCCAACCCTTCTGAATTTGGCGGAAAGTTTCCGCTTTCTTATTTAACTTCCGCAATTCCAGTTTCACCTCAGATTTTTCCGCAAAACACATGCCCCGCCCCGCAGCTCGCCTGGCCTCGCCTCATCGCTGGCCTCGCCTCGTCGCTGGCCTCGGCTTGCCGCTCGCGCCATATTATGAATTTTGGTGTACAATTCAGAATTTTGGACATCAAAATTATGAATTTGTAAAATCAAATGTTGGGAGGTCTGCTTATGCATATAATTTCGAGTGGAAGATATTGGATAATGTTTGTAACATATAAATGTTTTCCTTTTTCATTTTCCTCAATATCACGACTTTTAATGCCTTTTCAAGCCAGCTCAGTGACAACCAGTGATTCAATCAGGACCATAGGCCTGGGTGGTTTGACTTGAAGGGGCAATAAAACTGACATTTTGTAGTGGGAGGGGCATTTGTTAATATGTTTGCATGCATTGTTTTCAACCAAATATTCTTATTCTGATTTTTTTTCCTCTCCAGATGCTCCTCTGCAGTTCAGGATGGCTTGCTAATCGTCATTATGCTGGTTTCTAATCACAAAAGCCTTGCAGAGTTGTTGGTATCTTGTGACATCTGCCCACTTTTATATAGCTGTATTGGAAATGGGAGTAGCTCCACGGGCAGCCATCAGCAGATGCTGGCTATCATGGCCCTCAGTAACATTTCTTTGAACCACAAGCTTTCCACTGGAATTGAGAACAAAGGTAATATGTGAAACTTTTAAACTACAGTTAGACTAATTGAATCAAGTTTTATATTTCTTCTCTATCTTTATTTTCAGGAGCACAATCTATTTCCAGCATGCTATTTTTACTGTTAAGTATTCATGTGATCTTTCATTGCTTCTTCACTGGGTTGGCAACTCATTTTAGATGTTGACTTCTGATGCTGGAATCTTGAGCAAAAAACAAACTGCTAGGGGAATTCAGCAGGCTAGGCAGCATCCACGAAGGGAAATAGATAGATATCCTTTGTCAGCCCTTGCCCCACCCCTTCCCCTCACCTCTTTCTACAAGCTACCTCCCCATGTACTCCATCAGTTTGAAGAAGGGTTCTGTTATGAAAGGACCTCTGTCTATTTCCCTCCATGGATACTGCCTGAGCTGCTGAATTCCTCCAGCATTTTGTTTTGTCGCTCAGATTTTCATGGGTTGGGCACTGCTCCTGCTATGCTAATATTAATTCCATATTAAATCAGGGTAGGCCATCTGTGTTGATGGGACGGGAAGAGTAAGAGACATTTTTGGTCATGATAATAAATAGAAACAGGAATTATTCAAGTGGCCTCTAAGCTTGAATTGTTGTAAGGTGAAGAGAAATCCTGTACCTCATCCATTTTCCGCCTATCCCAGAGTCATCTGGTCGTCTTGGTGCCTAAAATCCTGTCTTTATCAGCATGAATAAACTGAAAGCCGAAGAGTAACAGCTCTCTTAAAGAGAAAATTGCATTTATTTGTGCGCACAGAAATTTCTTCACCATCTTAAATGGCTGACCTGTTAATCTGAGACTATTCCCCAATTCTAAACTCAACAGCCAGAGGAAACACCCTGTTAGCATCCATTCTGTCATTACTGCTCATTATCTTGTCTGGGTCAGTGAAAGCACTTCTGTCTTAAACTCCAAACTTAGTCTCAATGATGGTGATCAAAGAACTTGCCATGTTCTATTTTGCCTGTACTGTTTTGCAACAAATTTTGCCCATCGTCCCTTGTTCTCATTGATATACCTGAGCTCCAGGTTAGCCAGTTTCTCATCCTTTGTCCTAATTTGCTTCTAGTTCTATAACTCCCAGAAACAGAAATCTAGCTCAAATCTCCTATGTATGTCCTCAATATTTCCCATTCTGGTGTCTTCAGCAAAATAGCTCCTGCATTCTGAAATTCCAAACTTAAATCCCTCTGATAGATACTCAGCGGGACAGGCAGCATCTCTGGAGAGAAGGAATAGGTGACGTTTTGGGTCAAAACCCTTCAGACTGAAAGTCACGGGAAAGGGAAAGGAGAGATATAGACGATGATGGAGAGAGATATAGAACAAATGAATGAAAGATATGCAAAGAAGTAACAACGATAAAGGAAACAGGCCATTGTTAACTATTTGCTTGGAACTATATCTATATCTTTCGTTTCCCTTTCCCGTGACTTTCAGTCTGAAGATAGTCTCGACGTGAAATGACACCCATTCTTTCTCTCCAGAGATGCTGCCTGTCCCGCTGAGTTACTCCAGCATTTTGTGTCTATCTTCAGTTTAAACCAGCGTCTGAAGTTCCTTCCTACACCTTAAATCCCTCTAGTTCAGTATCTTCATCTTTTCCTTGAATGGTGCCCCATTGTTAAATCCTACCTTCTCTATCAAGTGTTCAATGTCCCCTTTGGCCCACTCTGGCTGATTGTGCCTCAGTGCAGACTGTAAGAAACAAAGTTGTTGGAGCAATCACAATTTTAATATCTTAAATTGCTGAGGAAAATTATTTACCTTTCGTCTGTGCCACTGTGCTGCACTAATGTTAACTGTTGCTCAAAGTATTGGTTTTAGACATGCGTTTGCCAACTATTGTGAAACACGTTAGATATTTGGTTTATTTGTGGTAAAGTTTGAGAAGAAATTGTTTCCAAATGTCCTACATGACATATGAAAGTCCATTATTTTAGGTGGATTTGCAGTTCTAGATTCTGGTGTCATATACTTCCAGCTAAGATAACATTTAATGGAAGAAGGAACTAAAATGATATAACTATCTTTCATCCATGTCGTAATTACAGTCCCTAATTATTATGAACATTTAGGGGTTTTATTCCCTCAGGAATGACATTGAACATAGAAGAGTACAGTATAAGAACAGGCCTTTGGCACACATTGTCTATGCCGAACATGATGCCAACTCTTATCTGCCTGCACGTAATCCAATGTCCCTCCATTTCCTGCATGTCCAAATGCCTAAACAAAACTCTCTTAAATGCCACTATCTTATCTGCCTCAACCACCACCAAGTGCAGTGTGTACCAGACACTCATCATTCATTGTGTAGAAAAAAAACTTTTGCCGCACATCTCCTTTAAACGTTGCCCCTCTCGCCTTAGAGCTCTGCCCTCTTGTATTTGATTTTACCATCCTGGGAAAAAAAAGGTTCTGCCTGTATGCTCTATCTCTACATTTCAGAATTTTATATATTTCTATCAGGTCTCCCTGCAAACTCCAAGGTTCCAGAAAAAGCAATCCAAGTCTATCATAGAAACATAGACATAGAAAATAGGTGCAGGAGTAGGCCATTCGGCCCTTCGAGCCTGCACCGCCATTCAATATGATCATGGCTGATCATCCAGCTCAGTAGCCTGTACCTGCCTTCTCTCCATACCCCCTGATCCCTTTAGCAAAAAGGGCCACATCTAACTCCCTCTTAAATATAGCCAATGAACTGGCCTCAACTACTTTCGGTGGCAGAGAATTCCACAGACTCCAACCTCGTCCTGTAGCTAATATCCCTTAATTCAAGCATCATTCTGGTAAACCACCTCTACACCCTTTCCAAAGCCTTCCACATCCTTCCTGTAATGGGACGACCAGAACTCTACACAATACTCCAAATGCAGCCTAACCCAAATCCTATAAAGATACATCATGTCTTCCTAACTCTTATACTCAATGTCCCGACCTACGAAAGCAAGCATACCATATGCCTTCTCTTCCACTATCTACCCATTTAACCATTTGCAGTAAGTTATGGACTTGGGCCCCAAGGTCCTTCCTTACAACTATGTTGTTAAGGGAAATACCTATGAAAAGAAGCATAGCACATGCCTTCTTTACCACATCTGTTCTCCTTGAACAATCCTGAAATCTTTAAATGTTTCAGAATCAAAAGAGGCTTTAAGCTTGAAAGATGCTGAGCTGAAGATGCTACTAGTGAGCTTAAAGGAGCAGAGTGGCACCAAAGAGATAATTCTATCATTGGAGCGTTGGATCTGTGATGAAACAACTGGGCTGGAATCTCAGATTGCAGATATCATGAAGGATAAAGAAGCCTTCCAATCACTGGTACAGGGGTTGGATCATTTCCGTTCTGAGAAGGCTGTGCAGCAAGCTATCACAAGGTATGTGATAAAACTCTAGCGTTGGTTTGTTAGTTGTGGTGTGGCCAAAGACAGAGTAAAGCTCCCACTAGTGGCAGACCGAGATGACCCTGCCCCAACCCAAAATAATACTATTCCCATACAAAAATCTATTTAGCTTTATAATTGCTAATTCTAGATTTTTAGTCACCAAGAACTTGGCTGGTATTTCACAGTCGTGTTTCATATGGAGACTGAGAGATGGTCACCTTTCTTACCTCCGCATCATTTTATACGTGAAAGAAGGTTTTCTGCTGGCCCTTGGCCCTGATTGTTCTTTGAAGGCCTCTTACTCGGATCTGTAGTCTTGTGTGACACACTGCTTTGGTGAGAGTGCACAGGAGAGTCACAGGATATTGCCTGGATTGGAGTACTTTAGTTTTGTGTGGGATTGGATCGCTGTACTTGTTTTCTCTGTAATCTTTTTCCCATGGTAGGGGAAGAAAACAGAGAACATAGATTTCCCCGTAATCATTTTCCCTTGGTAGGGGTAGAAAACAAAATGCATTGATTTAAACTGAGTGGAAGAAGTTTTAAAGGGGATCTGAGATCAAAGTTTTTAACATGTAGAGTAGTTAATCCTTTTAGTTTAGTTTATTATTGTCACGTATACCGATTTACAGTGAAGAGTTGGAAAGCACTCCAGAGGAGATGTTGGAATCCAGTACAATCACTGTTTAAGATGCATCGAACAGATACTTGAATAGACAATGCAAAAGAGGAAACAGACCATATGATGGCAAATGGGATTAGAGTAGATAAACAAAAAGGGCTTGGTGGGCCGAAGAGCCAGTTTCTGTGATAAACGCCTTTTGCTCTGAGGCCTGTCTGTACCTGGGATTGGTTTTGATAAATCTTTTTCTTTCATTCGCAATGGAGTATATGAAATGTGAGTACCGTGATAAGCCTGTGCCATTTTGGTGTGGAATATAATAAATGACAGAAAGCTAGGGCATTCTAATGGGCAGCAGACCATACAAAGATGGAGTGAATAAGTTGCATAATGCCTGTAGTGCAACCTGGGGACCCTGTCCTGTGAAATTCAAATGGGAATTGGAGTTCCCTGAGCGCTCTCTGTCCACACTGATGTCTTAAAATTTGACTTTTAATTGTTCACTTCTCTGCTTGTTGAGTCTATTATAAGATGCGATCCAGTAGATGGCAGCAGTCTCCTAATACATCGCTTGTGCAGGCTCATAGCCAGCATGTTCTGTATTGGCATCCACAAGTGTGGCAGATGCTGCAAAATGATCATGGATTGAGGACCCTGCACCAGATCGGTTGTCTGCTCAGCATCCCTTTCTGTATTAGTAGTGTTGGGATCAATTACAGCTCAGTGGGTTGGCTCAGCATTGGTTGGGAATTGAACTTGACATTTTCTGGTTCACCACCATTTATTGGATTTGTCACAAAGTCATTGGAGGAAGGTAAAAAAACAACTTATCTTTGATTCAAAATTGAGGTCTTCATGGATTCACAAAATACTAATCAATGTAGAAACTAGTAATCTAAATGCTGTCTATTTTTGGTGGCCTTAATTTTTTTTTAGAATTCTGAGCAAGTTTTTGGATAATTATCTGGAGGACCTGTTGCCCTGGCATGAGAGTATTGAACCGTGCTTGTCATCCATGACTGCCTACAGTAATGACCGAGAGGTATGATGCCGAGGTTGCTAGTTTATTTTGTTATTAATGCAGTCGTTGTCAGAAAACATTGTTCTTCCTAAGGTACAAAACTGAAAACTGTCCATCTCTTTTATTCATACCTGCATAATGCTGAGATCAAGATTTCTCCATGATTTCTAACCCATGCCACTTTTCTCTGGGTGCCTGCTTAAAGATTGAACTCCTGCCTTTGCATTCTTTCCTTTCTAGTCTAAGCTTCTGAAGCTGGCATCAATTTACTTGATTTGCATCATCTCCTTTCTTTATGATCTTGGCATATCCTTGCTTTATGTGTTTATCCTTGACCTACATTTCTCAATCATATCAATTAATGGTCAAAGATTGCATATCTGTGTAATTGGCAATATGGTAGTTGATATGATTTTAACACAAAATAGACTTATTAGTTACACACTCTAAAGTAATTGAACTGCTGACACCATGCTGTTCCACAGAGGTGGTAGCTCGTCCACGGTTTTAGATAATTAATACCAGAAAGGAAGGATTTGCCAATGTGATTATGGTGATTTATCAGCTTGAGTAATTCCTGTTGGCACCTGCCTGCATATAAGTGATTTTAAAATACACAAACTGTAAATTTGGAATCAAGAAATGATAGGGCTGGGAATACTCTGGACAGGGAGGAAATGCGGAGTTAATATTTCAGTTTAAAAACACTTGTTTTATGGAGAAAATGGGGAGGGACGAACAAAAGGGAATATCTGTGATTGAATGAGTGAATGGAAGATTAGTGAAAGGCATAATAGTTCAAGGCAAAAGAGTGGTAATGGGATGACAATAGACAATAGACAATAGGTGCATGAGTAGGCCATTCAGCCCTTCGAGCCAGCACCGCCATTCAATGCGATCATGGCTGATCACTCTCAATCAGTACCCCGTTCCTGCCTTCTCCCCATACCCCCTCACTCCGCTATCCTTAAGAGCTCTATCCAGCTCTCTCTTGAAAGCATCCAACGAACTGGCCTCCACTGCCTTCTGAGGCAGAGAATTCCACACCTTCACCACTCTCTGACTGAAAAAGTTCTTCCTCATCTCCGTTCTAAATGGCCTACCCCTTATCCTTAAACTGTGGCCCCTTGTTCTGGACTCCCCCAACATTGGGAACATGTTTCCTGCCTCTAATGTGTCCAATCCCCTAATTATCTTATATGTTTCAATAAGATCCCCCCTCATCCTTCTAAATTCCAGTGTATACAAGCCCAATCGCTCCAGCCTTTCAACATACGACAGTCCCACCATTCCGGGAATTAACCTAGTGAACCTAAGCTGCACGCCCTCCATAGCAAGAATATCCTTCCTCAAATTTGGAGACCAAAACTGCACACAGTACTCCAGGTGCGGTCTCACCAGGGCCCGGTACAACTGTAGAAGGACCTCTTTGCTCCTATACTCAACTCCTCTTGTTACGAAGGCCAACATTCCATTGGCTTTCTTCACTGCCTGCTGTACCTGCATGCTTCCTTTCATTGACTGATGCACTAGGACACCCAGATCTCGTTGAACTCCCCCTCCTCCTAACTTGACACCATTCAGATAATAATCTGCCTTTCTATTCTTACTTCCAAAGTGAATAACCTCACACTTATCTACATTAAACTGCATCTGCCATGTATCCGCCCACTCACACAACCTGTCCAAGTCACCCTGCAGCCTTATTGCATCTTCCTCACAATTCACACTACCCCCCAGCTTAGTATCATCTGCAAATTTGCTAATGGTACTTTTAATCCCTTCGTCTAAGTCATTAATGTATATCGTAAATAGCTGGGGTCCCAGCACCGAACCTTGCGGTACCCCACTGGTCACTGCCTGCCATTCCGAAAGGGCCCCATTTATCCCCACTCTTTGCTTTCTGTCTGTCAACCAATTTTCTATCCATGTCAGTACCCTACCCCCAATACCATGTGCCCTAATTTTGCCCACTAATCTCCTATGTGGGACCTTGTCGAAGGCTTTCTGAAAGTCGAGGTACACCACATCCACTGACTCTCCCCTGTCAATTTTCCTAGTTACATCCTCAAAAAATTCCAGTAGATTTGTCAAGCATGATTTCCCCTTCGTAAATCCATGCTGACTCGGAATGATCCCGTTACTGCTATCCAAATGCTCAGCAATTTCGTCTTTTATAATTGACGCCAGCATCTTCCCCACCACTGATGTCAGACTAACTGGTCTATAATTACCCGTTTTCTCTCTCCCTCCTTTCTTAAAAAGTGGGATAACATTTGCTATCCTCCAATCCACAGGAACTGATCCTGAATCTATAGAACATTGAAAAATGATCTCCAATGCTTCCACTATTTCTAGAGCCACCTCCTTAAGTACCCTGGGATGCAGACCATCAGGCCCTGGGGATTTATCAGCCTTCAGTCCCATCAGTCTACCCAAAACCATTTCCTGCCTAATGTGGATTTCCTTCAGTTCCTCCATCACCCTAGGTTCTCCGGCCCCTAGAACATTTGGGAGATTGTGTGTATCTTCCTCAGTGAAGACAGATCCAAAGTAACGGTTTAACTCGTCTGCCATTTCTTTGTTCCCCATAATAAATTCCCCTGCTTCTGTCTTCAAGGGACCCACATTTGCCTTGACTATTTTTTTCCTCTTCACGTACCTAAAAAAACTTTTGCTATCCTCCTTTATATTATTGGCTAGTTTACCCTCGTACCTCATCTTTTCTCCCCGTATTGCCTTTTTAGTTAACTTTTGTTGCTCTTTAAAAGAGTCCCAATCCTCTGTCTTCCCACTCTTCTTTGCTATGTTATACTTCCTCTCCTTAATTTTTATGCTGTCCCTGACTTCCCTTGTCAGCCACAGGTGTCTCTTACTCCCCTTAGAGTCTTTCCACCTCTTTGGAATAAATTGATCCTGCAACCTCTGCATTATTCCCAGGAATACCTGCCATTGCTGTTCTACCGTCTTCCCTGCTAGGGCCTCCTTCCAGTCAATTTTGGCCAGCTCCCGCCTCATGCCTCTGTAATCCCCTTTGCTATACTGTAATACTGACACTTCCGATTTTCCCTTCTGCCTTTCCATTTGCAGAGTAAAACTTATCATGTTGTGATCACTGCCTCCTAATGGCTCTTTTACCTCTAGTCCCCTTATCAGATCAGGATCATTACACAACACTAAATCCAGAATTGCCTTCTCCCTGGTAGGCTCCAGTACAAGCTGTTCTAAGAATCCATCTCGAAGGCACTCTACAAACTCTCTTTCCTGGGGTCCATTTCCAACCTGATTTTCCCAGTCTACCTGCATGTTGAAATCTCCCATAACCACCGTAGCATTACATTTTTGACACGCCAATTTTATCTCCTGATTCAACTTGCACCCTATGTCGAGGCTACTGTTTGGGGGCCTATAGATAACTCCCATTAGGGTCTTTTTACCCTTACAATTTCTCATTTCTATCCATACTGATTCAACATCTCCTGATTCTATGTCACCCCTTGCAAGGGAATGAATATCATTCCTTACCATCAGAGCAACCCCACCCCCTCTGCCCACCTGTCTGTCTTTTCTATACGTTGTGTACCCCTGAATATTCAGTTCCCAGCCCTGGTCCTCTTGTAGCCATGTCTCAGTGATCCCTACAACATCATACTTGCCCATGACTAACTGAGCCTCAAGCTCATCCACTTTATTTTTTATACTACGCGCATTTAAGTACAACACTTTAACTTCTGTATTCACCTCCCCTCTCACATCGGTCACAATTGGCCCTGCCCTTAATTTCTTTTCCCCTCTAGAACTTCTGTTCCCATTCTTCCGAGAGTCTTTTGCAATATCTCCTGTATTCCCTTTTTTTTACCTCATCTTCATATTCACAATTTGTCAACCCCTCCCCCCCACTACTTAGTTTAAAGCCACAGGTGTCACACTAGCAAACCTGCCTGCCAGAATGTTTGTCCCCCTGCTGTTAAGATGTAACCCGTCCCTTTTGTACAAGTCACCCCTAGCCCAGAAGAGATCCCAGTGGTCCAGAAATCTAAATCCCTGCTCTCTGCACCAGCCCCTCAGCCATAAATTCATACCCTCTATCTCTCTGTTCCTGGCCTCACCAGCACGAGGTACCGGTAGCAGTCCAGAGATAACCACCTTCGACGTCCTACTTCTCAGTGTTTTTCCCAACTCTCTAAACTCCCGCTGTAGCACCTCCTTCCTCTTCCGCCCGACGTCATTCGTGCCCACATGCACAACGACTTCAGGTTGATCGCCTTCCCTCACTAGGATTTTCTGAAGCCGGTCCGTGATGTGTTGAACCCTGGCACCAGGGAGGCAACAGACCATCCTCAAGTCCCTCCTGCTGCCACAGAATCTTCTGTCCGTCCCTCGGACGATGGAGTCACCGACCACTACGGCTCTTCCTGACTTCGGTATAGAGACTATGTATAAATAGGAAACCCCCTGAAGTTTCATAGCATCAGGTTAAACATGGGTTGTGAAAGCTTCTCTTGGTTACCAGCTGCTATCATTCAGGTCATGAATCATTGCTCTTCCACATTGATCCTTACATGGAAGAAGAATTGAAAGTGGTAAGGGCAATTCTCCAGTCTGAGTCGGCTTCTCTCCTCCTCTGAATGTGCCAAACTCTACTTTCTCTGTGATAGAAGACTTTCCCCTGTATATTTTTTTTAACTAAACAGTTGGGACCATTCACTCTTTCCTCAAGGCCAACCTGTTTAGCCCCAGTCATTGTCTTTCCTCATCTCTGAAGCAGAATTTAATTGGATATGTTGTCTTGACTTTTTCTAATCCTGTGGCATATGGAAACCTAGTCTTAACTGGACTTCCAAACTGGTCTCTGCCTTGTTTTGGCTTTGGTTATTGGACCAACTATTCCAGCCCCATCCTATGTTCAGTTAGTACCCTCCATACACATACTTTTCTGCCAAGGATTATTTCCTGATATTTCCCATGGGATCTCTATTGTTTTTGCCTTTCTGGGAAGGGGTGGGCTAACTTGGGAATTTGGCCATTGGTGTGCCCTGGCTGAGTTTATTTAATTAACTGTTGTCTGGGATTCAATCATAAATCTTCCTGGTCTCTATAAATTCACACGGCTATTCACTGAAGCACGGGAAGTATTGCTAATTTGATTAATAAACCTCTCAGTTTCAGGTAATTGAATTTTCCATTCTCTTTGCCTTCAGGTGTTGCAGGATTTTGTAAGGTTTCTACATAGGCTGGCAACAGTGAACAAGGATTATGCTGTAGTTATGTGTCGGCTTGGGTCAAAGGAAATACTGTCAAAGGCTTTGGATAAACACAGTTCAGCTTTACTGTTAGCTGCAGAGCTCCGAGACTTAGTCAGTGACTGTGAAAAATATGCCAGCCTGTACAAGAAAATGACCACAAGTATCCTCGCTGGATGTATACAGGTATGTGAAGCATTTCTATGGCTCCTCTTCCTGCTCTCATTTTTGTTCCTCATTATGTTATAAAAATGATGATTTTTGCTGCAGCAACTGGTTGTACTTCCAATAATTGGCTGGGTGAATTTTGGAAGATGCCTGAAAATATTAATTGAGCAATGAATCTAGTGTGACCTGTCATGACGTGTTCTTTGGGAGCCTACAATTTGGATTAGTGGAGAGTCAGTTAGCACCAGAGCTGGAATGTTTCATGGATATTTGTTGTATTTTATCCTTGCCTCAGAGAGCCTATTTCCAACCCTGGCTGAATCATAGAATACTGTACGGTTCTGGTTGCTCAGCTATAGGAAGGATGCCATTAAGTTGGAAAGGGTACAGATAGAGATGCATCAGGTGTTTACTGGATTTGTGGGCTTGAGTCATAAGGAGTGGCTGAATAGGCTGGGACTTCATTCTTTTGGAGTATTGGTGGCTGAGGGGGTGATCTTATCGATGTATACAAAATGATGAGGGCATACACAAAGTGGACACTCTGTCTTTTTCCCAGGATGGAGCATTCTAAACCACAGGACATGGGTTTGAGGGAAGACACTTAACAGGGACCTCAGGGACAAATTTTTCAGTTAGAGGGTAGTCCATATCTGGAATCAGCTGCCAGAGGACGTTATAAAAGCAGGTCCAATTGCTACTTTCAAAAGACATTTGAACAGATGTATGGATAGGAATGGAACATGGGGAATACAGGCAAATGAGAGCAGCATTAATTGCACTGACAAGTTGGGCCGATGGGCCTATTCTCAGCTTATGACTCTGTAACACCAACCTTTTCGTCTGGGTAGCTAAAGGATCTAAACTAGAAATATCACTGTCCATTTCCTTTTACAGATGTTGCCTGACCCTCTGTGTTCCTGCAGCAGTTTGTTTTTTGCTCCAGATTTCAGTATCTAGTCTCCTGGATCTCCATTCTAAGAGATGGGATCTACATGCATTTTGAAAGACAAGAACTAATTAGGGATAGATGCAAGGCACTGTGCATGGGGGATCATGTCTCATAAATTGTATTGCTTTTTGAAGAGGTGATCAGAGGATTGATTTGGGCAGGGTCTAGATATTGTCAACATGGACATTAGCAAGGGTTTTGACAAAGTCCCTTGTGGTGGGCTGGTCCAGAAGTTTCAATCACATGGGATCCAGGGTACAAAATTGGCATGGTGGTGTGAGTCGAGGGTGGTAGTGGAGAGTTGTTGTTAAAGTTTGGAGGTCTGTACCCACAGCGTTCCTCAGGGATCCTTGCTGGATCCCCTGTTGATCGTCATTTATATTAAAGAATTAGATGAGAATGTAGTTGGCATGTTAGCAAATTTGCAGATGACGCCAACATTGGTGGTTCGGTAAACAGAGAAGAAGGTTATCTAAAATTACAGCAGGATCTAGATCAACTGGGAAAGTGGGTCAAGGAGTGGCAGATGGAATTTAACTGGGATTGGTGCAAAGTGTATTTTTGCAAACCAGGGCAGGACTTGCCCAGTAAAAGACAGGAGCCTATAGAATGTTGTAGAACAGAGAGAGCGAGTTGTACCGGTACATATTCCCGACAAGTGGTTGGTATGGTTGTCTTCTTCAGTCAGGGTTTTGAATATAAGAGTTGAACATCACATTACAAGTGTACAAGATGTTGCAACCACGCAGACGGTGTGCAGTTGAGGCCTCCTAGCTATAGGAAATATGTCATGAAGCTGGAAAGGGTGCATAAAAGATTCACAAGAATGTTTGGGAAGGAACTGCAGATGCTGGCTTATATTGAAGATAGGCACAAAATACCAGAGTAACTCAGCGGGACAGGCAGCATCTCTGGAGGGCACAAAATGTGAAGGGTCTCGACCTGAAACATCACCCATTCCTTCTCTCCAGAGATGTTGCCTGTCCCACTGAGTTACTCCAGCATTTTGGGTCTATTTTCACAAGAAATTTGCTGGAGAGTTTGAAATATAAGGACAGACTGGATAGGCTGGGGCTTTTTTTTTTGCTGAAGTGCTGGAGGCTGAGGAGATGACCTTGTAGGTAGATAACATAATGAGGGCAAAGATAAGGTGCATGAATACAATCTTTCTCAGGGTAGGGGGATTTCAAAACTAGAGGGCATGTATTTAAGGGGAGAGGGGAAAGATTTAAAGGAGCCTTGGGAAACAACTGTTTCCACACAGAGGGTATGTAGAACATGCTGCCAGATGAAGTGGTAAAGTTGGGTACAATTGCAATGTTTAAAAGACGCTTAGGCAGGTAATGGATAAGAAAGGTTGAGAGGGATTTGAGTTAATCACGGGCAAATGGGACTAGCTCACGTCGCCATGGACGAGTTGGGTCAAATGGCGGTTCCCAAGCGGCATAATTCTATGACTTTGACTCATGGACATCTTTGGAAAAAACAACATTGATTAGGATGAATGTTTTTCTCGTACTGTACTTTAAACAAGCGTATTTGATTTTTTTTCCCTAACTTGCAGATGGTTTTGGGACAAATTGAAGAACACAGACGCAGTCATCAACCAATCAATATCCCTTTCTTTGATGTATTCCTGAGGAACCTCTGCCAAGGTCTGTCCGAGCGGCTCAATGATAACAGACTGAATCACGGCAAGTTTATATTATGTGTGGAGCTAAGAGACAGCATCTCTTTTCTACTTTAATTTCTTGCTGAAATGAAGATGCTTTAAAAGTAGTATTGTTCTTCTAATTCACTGCAAGAAATACATCTGTATGCAGATTGAAATTAATTTACATTTCATTTATACTTTGCATTAAATCTATGGAGCAATACTCCTGAATGGATGGCTAGTCCAGGCAAGTACTGTCCCATAACAGATTAGTGGACAGTATTTCATACAAGTGTTTGTAACTTGTGGTAATCTGTTCAAGGTGTGATGTGGAACTATTTGCAGAAGTAGCAAGCTATGGGTGGAGCCAAGCAATACCACACCCATTGAATCAAATGAAAGCTCTGCCATGTCCATGAGTATTGGTAGATGATTAAATAGCTGACCTTGGGTGCTGTCTCTGTGAAGTTTGCATGTTCTCCCTGTGACTGTGGTTTTTCTCTGGGTGCTCTGGTTTCCTCCCACCTCCCAAAGATCCCATCTGTCTAAACTAAATTAAACAATGGAGGAGCCCTACACAAATTCATACGGCAAGGTTGAAGCATTGTGGCTTCTTCCTGAGGCTTCTACGATCACAGAGACAAATATTTAGCTAAGTTGGCATTGACTATCCCCAGCAAAAAGACTCCTTGACTTTGAATGACACCTGCCACATAAAATACCAAGAGTACTAGAGTAGGTTATATGCTGGGTACTTTGCATCGATTGGCTCTTTATCTGATTTCCCCAAAGAATTTCCGCAGTTTACATGGTGCGCTAGTTGGTGAAGCCAACTCCCCAATTACCTGGAGGAATACTGCCCAGTTACATGGGGCAACTTGACACCCTCTTGGACAAAGCTGCTTGATACCCATCCTTCAATTCAACATTTACTTCATCCATCTCCTACACATCATAGCTACAGGACAGGAGTAGCAGGGAATGCATGTAGTTTATCCTTTCAGTCTCACATCATACAAATTTGGAAATATTTTGTTGATCCTTTACAAATCTGGTTAAGATCACTGACCATTGGAGTTCTTGTACTTCAGAGACTACAGTAATTCAAGAAGACAGCTCACTATTACACCACAGGGATTTTTAGGGATAGACACAGAAATATAGCCTGTCATGCAGCTCAAACAGCTTGTGAACGAATGAACAGATAAAAGTATGAACTAATTTTCCAATGTTGGGGACCATATCTAAAGTACTGAGGACACATTAAATTGCAGGTTTTGGAATCTTGAGCCCGATAAGCAAATGAAGTGTCAGTCTAGGTTTCAGAATTTTAATTAAATGGTGAATTTAAAGAATTTACATGTTTTTTTCCCTTTGGGGATGAGAAAATACGAAGATATCTTGAGTTTATAAAGGAAATAACATAAATTTACCCAACAAATTAGTCCATTTGCAAATGGATAAATAAAAATGTTCTCATTAGACAACAAATGAATGCATGGTCAAACCAGAATAATGACGGTTGGGTGGGGGGGAGAGGGGAGGATATGGATAGACATTTATGCAGAGGATGATGAATATATAAAACAGACCACCTGAGTTGTTGGCAATGACAAAATCTAGGGTCTCCAAAGGATACCGTGTCAGAATTAGTGTTATGACTAAGCTTCTTTTGGGACCTTGCTTAGTTATTAATACCAGATGTTAGAATTCTTGTGCCGCTTAGAAACTGTTGAATAGAAAATATACCCACTGCTGTAGAGAATTTCATTATCCAGCTCACCTGTTGTAGTTGTTCTCTGTGCAACTGTGAGGTCTTTTGGAGATTTAAGGGTTATGGCAACTGAAATTAAGTACTTTAAATTATTGAAGAAAACCTAAGATAGGGAAAGAGTTTCAGCGTTCTCCTTCCCTTTAACCTTATCCATACTTTTCCAATTTTCCCTTTAAACTTTAAACCTATGCCCTCTAGTTTTCAATCTTCCCGCATCCTGGGAAAAAATACTACATTTTTGCTTGAAGTGTATTGTGGCATTTAGCTTTACAAAATACTTCATCACACACAATCTCAGAATCTTTACAGCACAGGAAGCTTGCTTTAAGCCCGCTGGGTCCACAACAGCTTGCAGATGAACAATTTTGCCACTGCCATTCCCCTATATTATTTTGCTTAACCATCAAATTAGGTTCCCTCGAGGTACCCAGCCCTGGTTCCATCATCCTTGCAGACAATGAGCTTCAGACACTGACTTTTGGAGTGAATCTTTGGCTTTCAATATACTGATTTGGGCATAGTTCATTTCCTAAATGCAGGGTGGATCCTGAGGGATAAATATCCATTTTAAAATTTCACAATGGAAAGATACTCTTTCCTTCAGTGTGAGGGAGGAAACCCTGGAATATCCTATCAGAAAACCAACCTTATCCAGTCACAGTTAGTTGTAAAGTCGATGATATTACATTGTAATAAAATATCGATTGGAACATTTGTGCGTTTACATTTGAAATTAAGAATAATGAATGAGAGATATTTTGGAGACATGTTTATCTGAACAACGAAAATGGTACCAAAACAAACGCCATTCCAGATACCAATTCAGGTACCAATGTATGGGTGTGTAGCAAAATTGGCTACATTGTATCATTTTGTGAAGTATTGCTAAATCCAAAACAATGGCTGCTGCTTATGCAAGTATGTCAGCTAAAACGTGATAGTAGTTGCTTATAAAATTCACTCACTATAGAATTTAGTGTTAGAAACCAATTGTGTCAATGGTGAAAAGGGGGTGAGAGATGAAAGTTTCAGACTCGTAATTATGAAGTTAGTTTCCCTGCAGGATTTTCAAAAATAAAGGTCTTTTTAATAGTTATAAGTTTATTTTTTGTTACTTTTTTGCTAAAAATACTAATATGGAGCTAATGGAACTTCATTGCACACATGTCAATGGAAGCAATTGCTTGTCAATTTTCCAATGGCCACCTGCAGTGAAATTGACTATTTTCTTCAAAGAAATTGGTGTCTGATGACTGCAGGAAGATTTACATGGAAACTATTTTTTTCCCCTAGACTTTGATTTGCAAGACTACCATTTTTTCTGCATGTCAATTTCCAAAGTAACTTTTAAATGGTTCTCCAGTACCTGATTGAAATTGCATTATAACCAATTCAGCCTGCATGACAATAGTGTTCCTAAGTCATCAATCACATTACATTATAGCAAAACTAGCAGTACTTGTTTTTAGAATAGTTCACATCCAAGGGAAAATTCTTACCTTTAAGAATTCTGTAGTGACATTCATGGATCACTCGTATCATACTGATCAAGGTGAGGAAATTATCGAGACCACTCTACTTGACCCTTGCCACTAGTCTTTAATTTATTTTTCTTTGTATAATTGTTAAGAAATGTTGTTTAAACCTGAATGTATTTTAATCTTTCAGGAATGTTCTGTGGTGTATTTCCCAACTGGTGGTTACTATGTTCCTTTCTTCCTTGCGTAGGTTCCAACGTGGAGCTTAAAGAGGACAAATGTTGGGAGAAAGTGGAAGTGTCGTCCAATCATCACAGAGCGAGCAAGCTAACTGACAAGAATACAAAAACGTACTGGGAATCGAATGGTAGCACAGGGTCCCACTACATTAACATATACATGCACAAAGGGGTCATTATTAGGTACGTGTCAAACTGGAGGGTCTCAAGCTGGAGGTACTAAGATGAATTAGTTAGTCTGTGTACAATGCAGTGGCACTGTTATACTTTTTACTGCACATTTTCTCTCCTGTTCTTAATTTAGTTAGTTTAGAGTTACAGCGTGGAAACAGGCCCTTTGGCCCACCGAGTCCGCAGCGACCAGCGATTCCTGCACACTTATGCTATCCTATACCCTAGGGACAATTTTACATTCATACCAAGCCAATTAACCTACAAACCTGTACACCTTTGGAGTGCGGGAGGAAACCGAAGTTCTCGGAGGAAACCCACGCAGGTCATGGGGAGAACATACAAACTGCGTACAGACAGATCAAATACGGCACTGTAAGGCAGTAGCTCTACTGCTATGCCAACTCTTATACTTCACATCTGTCTTCACTGAAGAAGGCAATTGAAGGGTATATTTATGTGCTGTATAACTCTGGCTCTATGGATATGAAGGAGGATGAAGTAAAAAATTGAAATGACCAGCATAAAATGAGAGAACAGGTGGGACTAAGTGTAGATGGGGCGTCTTGATCGGCATGGGAAAGTTGGGCTGAAGGACCTGTTTCCATGATGTATGGCTCTATGACTCTACATCAAGATAAATAACATATTTGAAAGTGGTTGAATCACTTGCCTACAAGCTAGTTATCTAATGTTGATATTAGGCAAATTACTGAAAATAATTACAAAATACAATTCGTCAATGTGTTGAGAAGTGTAGCATAATAATCATAGCATGAATTTGCTAAATGAAAGATAAAGAAAATGCTGAGAATACTCAGCAAGTCTAGTACATCCTAGGAGAGGGAAACAGCGATAATCTTTCAGTTCATAGAGTCATAGGGTATGGAAATAAGTATGCTGCCCACAAAGTTATTGCTGACCAATGGGCAACTATCCATAATTATCCCATCTTCCAGCGTAGTCTGAGGCCTGGGTGATTCAAGGGCTCATCTAGGCACTTCTTAGATGCTGGTACTATCTGCTCTGTCTATTCTCATAACTGAAATTCTCCAATGCAGGCAACATCCTGATGAATCTTCTGTGCACTCTCTTCAGTGCTATCGCATCTTCCCCACAGTGTGACTTCAATGATCTTTCATCTGACTAACTTGACTAGATTTTTTGAGGAGGAATAAGGAAGGTTAATTTACGTTGATTTTGGAGAATTGTTTGATGAAGTCTCATATCAGGAATAGCAAAAAATCATAAGTTCAAGGAAAAAGCAGCAAATTGTTTCCAAAGTTGACTCAGTGATCAAAAGTAAAATTATCAATGGACAGCGTTCTTCATACCTGAAGATAATTAGCTGTTCATGTACCCCAATAACTAAAAGCAAACATAAAGGTTCAGTAATTAAGAAGTCAAATGATATGGTGGCCTTCATTGCAAAATGATTTGAACAGAGGAGCAATGATCTCTTGGTACATATGAGGCCTTGATGAGACCACTTTGAAGAATTGTGTGCAATTTTGGTCTTCTAACCTAAGAAAAAATAGACTCGCCAAAGGGGGAGTGCAACTAATTTTTCCTGGACAGATTCTTCGGACAGTGGGATTGCTGTATGGATAGAATTTAGGCCGATTAGGTTTGTGTTGATAAGGATGCGGTGGGATCTCATTGAAGTTTAGTAGACTTTGACAGCGCTAGATAGATGGGATGTTTCCGCCCAGATGGAGGTTCGAGAATGAGGGTTCGTACTCTCAGATTAGAAACAGATTTTATTTTTCCAAATGGTAGTTAACATGTCAGATTTGCCACCACGAGGGCTGTGGAGGCCAAATTGTAAATGTTTTTAAGAAGAAACATTTGATACAAAAGGCAAGAGGAGAAAACTAGAATATGGTATTAAGGTGAATGATCAGGCATAATTGTATTGAATACCTGAAGGGTTGAATAATCCATCACTGCTATTTTCAATCAGATGCTTACTATTTTCCGCCCTGGAATCGAGTACAGGAGCAGTAAAGTCATGCTGGAATTGTATACAAAACTAGCCGGGCTTTGCCCCGTTGGGTCCAAACCTCTCCTGCGGGACCGGCAACCCTCCGTGCAAACCTCTCCTGCGGGCCCGGTAACCCCCGTTGTGTCCAAAACTCTCCTGCGGGCCCGGCAACCCCCGTTGGGTCCAAACTGCTGCGGGCCCGGCAACCCTCCCCCAACTGACGACCCATGGATCTGTTGCCGGCTGGAAGTCTCCCCCTGGGCTGGGGGCGGGCAAGGGCGGAGAGGAAAGAGGAGAGGAAGCCACTCACCCTGGTCCCGTGCGGCCATCGTGGCAGCCAGCAGCAGGAGAGCTCTCCTCACACACCCCCCCCCCCCCTCCCCATTGGCTGCCACTCCCGTAACTCGGGCGGGTCCCGCCCCCATCCAAATGGCAACCCTCCCGCAACTGCGCACGCGCGGATCCAGTGGCCATCTTACGTAAGTATTAGATCAACGGGCCCCAACTGTGCAGGCGCGGAACCGCTTGTTCTGCGCATGCGTGAATCCGGCAGCCATCTTACGTAAGTATTAGATCTCCCGGCGGCCATCTTATGTATTAGACCAACGGGCCCCAACTGCGCAGGCGCAGACCCATTGGGTTCCCATTGTGACATCGAACACGTCTGACGGGCAGGGCAAGTGGAAAAGGGATTTGTTTAGAAAGGTATTTGGATGAGCACTTGAAGAGCTGGGACCTACAAGACTACAGACCGAGAAAATGGAAGAGGGTTGGGGCTACGATAAGTTAAATGACTTCCTTTCTCTTGTGTAGATCTGCATGATTTTGTGATGTGTTCTTTATCTTGTTCTAGACAGCTGACCTTAGTGGTTGCAAGTGAGGACTCCAGTTACATGCCAGCTCGTGTAGTGGTTATGGGTGGGGATGACCCCAGTAACATCAACACAGAACTAAACACAGTGAGTTACTAAGACAAGCATTCTCCATATCCAACCCAATGAATCCTGTGAAGGTATAGTTGCAGCTTCCAGTTCAAAATGTTTTTGTAGTTCCATAAATACATAAAAGAATCGTATGTGGTTTCTTGCAATTATATTTTTAAACCTGACCGTTTCAACGGCATAATTAATTTGCAGATATCTTGATGATGAAATTGATGACTTTGTGGGCAAGTTTGCAGATGATACAAAAATAGATGGAGGGGCAGGTAGTGTTAAAGCAGGGAGTCTGCAGAAGGACTTGGCCAGATTGGGAGAGCATGCAAAGAAGTGGTAAATGGAATACAGCATAGGAAAGTATACGGTCATGATATTTGGTAGAAGGAATAAAGGCATAGACTACTTTCTAAATGGGGAGAGGATTCAGAAATTGGAGGTGCAAAGGAACCCAAACAGCACCCACAGGGTGGGGGTGTCTAAAACTTGAGCATAAGTTTAAGGTGAGAGGGGAAAGATTTATAGGAATCCTAAGAGGCAGGTTATTCTGTATGGATTTTGGGTATGTGGAACAAACTGCTAGAGAAAGTGGTAGAGGTGGGTATGATAGTGTTTAAGAGACATTTGTGCAAGTTCATGGACTGGAAAGGTTTATATGGATTTAGCCCTAATGCAGCCAATGTGACGAGCTCAGGTAGGCACCTTTGTGCAATGGGCAAAGCTGACTCTGCCTTTGTTTACAGGTGAATGTGGTGCCCACTGCTAGCCGTGTGCTACTGTTGGAGAACATGACTCGATATTGGGCAATCGTCCAGATTCGGATCAAGCGATGTCAACAGGTACTGTCCGATTACTTCTTGGACCTTAATTGTGTGATAATTGTTGACGCCACAGTGAACAATTTATTTATCTACTTTTGTCAAATAAGACCGTGTAATGTTTTGAATGTTTCCCATTTGGTTATAAGTGTAGCGCATGTATTTGATGAATAATTTTTCTTCAAATCAGGGTGGTATTGATACTCGAGTTCATGGATTTGAAGTTCTGGGACCAAAGCCGACCTTCTGGCCAGTGTTCAAGGAACAGCTTTGTTGTCGGACTTATCTCTTCTACATGACGAAGGCGTACACCTGGTGTCAGGAGATTCAGGAGGATAGGATGCAATTACTGCAGCTTTTCAATAAGTAAGTGATGTGTCAGGTGTGGGACCATATAATTTTATAGCTGCATTCAGTCTAGATTCAGAAAGTGAATTGGAATCATAGACAGAACATACTCATTTGATCAAATTAAGGGTTTGTGAATTTTAAAAGTCTCTCGACAATAGACAATAGACAATAGACAATAGGTGCAGGAGTAGGCCATTCAGCCCTTCGAGCCAGCACCGCCATTCAATGCGATCATGGCTGATCACTCTCAATCAGTACCCCGTTCCTGCCTTCTCCCCATACCCCCTCACTCCGCTATCCTTAAGAGCTCTATCCAGCTCTCTCTTGAAAGCATCCAACGAACTGGCCTCCACTGCCTTCTGAGGCAGAGAATTCCACACCTTCACCGCACAGAGGACTTATCTGTTCTCTCCTCATGCTGGCTGACCTCCTGAGAATTTCACAAATTTAGTTTGGAGATGCAAGGAATTGCAGATGCTACTTTACAAAAAAAGGCACAGTGTTGGACTAACTCAGTGGGTCAGGCAGCATCTCTGGAGAAATGAATTGGTGACGTTTTGGGTCAGAACTCTTCTTCAGACTGATTGTGGTGGAAGGGGAGAAAGTTGCAGGAAAAGTGGGGGCAGGTCAAAGCTTGGTGAGTGATAGATGTATACAGATGAGGAGGGGTTTGGTAGGCAGAGGTTGGATAAAGGCCAGAGATGAAAAGACAAAAAAGTGTGAGATTAGGATAGAAGAGGCGTGAATTGTGAAGCCAGACGCAGGAGTATAGGTGGAAAAGGGTAGGGGTGGGGGAAGGGGAGAAATGGGTGCAAATACAGGCAGGGCCAAGGGAAGAGAAGGGGTTGTCTGTTGTTACCTAAAAATTGGAGAATTCGATATTCATACCATTGGGTTGTAAACTACCCAACTGGAATACAAGGTGCTGTTCCTCCATTTTGCGTGTGGCTTCACTAAGGCAACTGAGGAGGCACAGGTCCGAAAGGTCTATATAGGAATGGGAAGGGGAGTTAAAATTGTTAGGAACTGGGGGATCCAGTGGGGCTTGACGGACCGAGCACATGTTGGGCGAAATGGTCACTGGGTCTCTGCTTGGTCTTGCTGATGTAGAGGAGGCCATATCGGGAACACTGAATGCAGTAGATGAGGTTATCGGAGGTGCATGTGAACCTCTGCCTCACTTGGAAGGGCTGCTGGGGTCCCTTGACGGATGTGACGGAGAAGGTCTAGGGACAGGTATTGGATCTCCTGCGATTGCAAGGAAAGGTACCAGGGGAAGAGGTTGTCTGAGTGAGAAGGGATGAGTGGGAAATTTAGTTTGTTTGGCAGAATCAGTAGTCTCTCCCATTGGGTTTATTTTGGACAGTAGAATCTGTTGTCATGGAGTTATACAACACTGAAACTGGTTCTTCAGTCCAACATGTTCATGCTGATCATTTTGCCTATCTACACTGAAGACAGCTGTTTCAAATGCAGATCGGGGATTTTTATGTTCTTCCATAGAAAGCTTAGGAAGTTCAGCATGTCCCCAACAACCCTCACTAACTTTTATAGATGCACTGTAGAGAGCTCCATCCAAGACTGCAAGAAATTGTAGAGAGTTGTGGATGCGGCCCAGACAATCATGCAAACCAATCTCCCTTCCATTAACACTTCACGCTGCCTCAGCAAGGCCACTAGCATAATCAAGGACAAGTCTCGCCCCGCTGCTCCACTCTTCTCCCCTCTCCCATCAAGCAAGAGGGGCAGGATTGAAAATGCATGCCTCCAGATTCAGGGGCAATTTCTTCCCAGCTGTTATCAGACAACTGAACCGTCCTCTCGCGAAGTAGAGAGTGGTGCTGACCTCCCATCTACCTCATTGGAGACCTTCGGACTATCTTTATTCAAACTTTACTGAACTTTATCTTACACTAAACACTGTACCCGTTATCCTCTATCTGTACACTGGACGGCTTGATTGTAATCGTGTATAGTCTTTTTGCTGACTGGATAGCACACAACAAAAAAACTTTTCATTGTACCTCGGATACATGTGACAATAATAAACTAAACATATTTGGAAATTTTGTCTTGTACATCAAAGTCCAAATCTTTAATTTATATTAAAAGGAGCTAGCCCAGGTGTCCCCGCTGTTAACTTTATTGCAAGAAAGAAACTCCCTTGTACATTGTTTCCTATTACTGTCCATTTTCTATCCCTGCTGCTACAGTTACGTGAGTACTATACTACTCAATTTCCAATTTTAGATCTCCTCTCCCAGCCACAGTATTTGTGGTGTTTGTCCAGTTAAATTTCAATTTATGTTGATGGTGGGTGATATGGTTATAATAATGGCATTGAATGTCAACTTTAAATAGAGGTGGTCATTACTGGTACTTGTGGCACACATTTTACTCACCACTTATCAGCCCGTATATGAATCTTACGTAGATCTTTCTGCCTGCAGGCATAAATTGCTTCATTTTCAAAGAGCAGTGAAATTAACTTGTGAAATAATGCACTAATTACCAATGCATATTGTAAATCAAAAAATACATAAAAAGGAAAATTAAATGTTGTAATATTGGTATATGAGTGAATGAGTAACTCTCCTGAACCACAGGAAAAGAGTGGTCTAATTGGACTAAGTTTACAAGAGACAATTATTAAAAATCCTGCAAATTGTTTTGAGTTAGCCTCAATCAAATTTATTGGAAAACATTTGCAGCTTCCTTAATGAGCCGTAACTGCGAGCCGTGCAATGTTTTCACTTTTCGTAAAGCAAGGAAAAATGCATCCCTTTCAGTTGAGAAATGTACTTTATCAAAATTCTTCGATCAACCAGTAAGATTAAATTTTGCAAGAAATGAAAGGAAAATTATCTTCTTTTCTTCGCAGGTTAAACAGTGCTTTGCAACACGAGCAAATGTTTGCTGACCGTTTCCTTCCAGATGCAGAGGCAGCTGAAGCATTAGGGCGGACCTGTTGGGAGGCCTTGATCAATCCCATTGTACTGAGTATCACTGCTTTGGGTATGTATTCGAAACTAAAATATTTAGTTTGTGAGGTTTAAAAACACGTGTATGTCAACGCTATTCTTTTTATTTCCTTGTGCTATCCTCGTGGCATGGCGTCTTACCCAGAAATCGAACGCCAGAGTAATTAGGAAAAGAAATGATCTGTTGCCGATTGTTCTTAAAGCCATATATGCTAGAGGTTTAAATGGGAATAATATAGTTGCTTCAAGAAGTAAAATCTTATTGTGTGGGCAACGAGCAGGGTAGTGAGTTTGGACCAAGGAGAAAGTGACATGGGAGGGTTGGTTGAAGTGAAGAACAATCTGGTACAAACCTTGTCGACCAAAGTGGCCTCTTTCTGTGCTGAGGCCTTTTGATTCTGTTGGTATTGTGTATTTCCGGTGGTGTCAACAGTCTAAATACCAGTGAACATTGGAGGCAAGGCTATTTAAATACGCTGTATTGATTGATGCCAGTTTAGCCAATACACTCAGTGACAGCACAGTATTTGTGTAGCTCACCAGTAAATTTTCTTAGCAACTGGTTATAAAACTAAAGGTATGTTTATCTTGATTCCCTGACTGTACTAAGTATTTATTTTGGTTCAGACAACAATAATCCTAGCCCATTATCCTGGCTTCTGACCGAATACCTGGAGAACTCCGAGATTTTGAAACAGGGAAAAGTCGGTGCTGCCATATTCAATTCCAGAGTTCGGCGTCTCTGTCACCTTTTGGTTCACGTGGATACCAGCCAGATAGATATTGAGGAGCTCAAACCAGCCACTAAACCCGGTAAGGCCATGAATATTACTTAAATCTATTTTTTGCTCTTTGAATACGAGTAACACTACCTAGACCTTATTTACAACACAACTTTAATTGCACTGACCATTGAGACAGAATTAAAAATGCAGATTAAGGGATTTTCTTTTGCAAGAAATACATTTGTTATGATTCCTTTGTAGAATTGAATTTGTTTTTTTTAAATATATATATATATATATATATCTATATATATCTATATATATATATATATATATAAGCTCTGAACAATTTGGCTTTATCTTGTATACCATATTTACTGTTAACTTTCCTACATATGACATTGGAGCAATTGGTAGAAACTGCCAGGAAGTATTAAACTACATTGTATTATTCACTCTGGCTTTGCATCTAGAGTTCATCTCTGTGCTCGGTTAACTTGCATTGGCCTTTCTATATATATATTTTTAGCAATTTTAGTTTTACAGTCAGGAGTTTTAGGAAAGTGGTAACACCAAAGATGCAAACAGATAGATGGGTGACTGCCAGGCAGGGCAGGAGTCTCCTTCAGCTGCCCCCTCTCAAACAAGTATACCATTTTAGATACTGTTGAGAGGGATAGCCCCCCAGGGGAAAATGATTAGAGCAGCCGGAAAAATGGCCACATGACTGACTCTGTTGTATAGCAGAATAGGGCATAGGCTAAGCAATCGATAGTGATAGGGGGGACCCTTTGGTCAGACCATGGCTAGCTCTGTTGTATAACAGAGAAAGGCAAAGTCTAGGCAAGCAATAGTGATAGGAACTCTTTCGTCAGGGGCATGAACAGCCATTTCTGCAGCTGGAAGCAGGACTTCAGCATTATCTGTTGCCTCGCTAGTGCAATGGTCAAGGATGCCTCGGAGCCAGATAGGAAATACTGACCTTTCTGTCCAGTGCTGCCTCCACTGTCTGAGTGAGGCCAAGCGTACATTGGAGGAACAGCTCCTCGTATTGTGCTTGGGCAGCTTACAACCCAGCAGTATGAATATTGATTTCTCTAACTTCAAGTAACCCTCGCATCCCCTCTCTCTCCCCATCCCTCTCCCACCTTAGTCATCGTACTAATTTAACTTTTATCATGTTGAGTTTCACTGTTTGTATTACTCATTATCACCATCCCCACAGCCAACAATGGACCATTGTGGGCTCCACCTTTTTCTTGATCACCTTTACTAGCTTTGATTTGTCTTTTTGCATATCTTTCATTAATTTGCTCTATGTACCTTTTCATATCTCTCGGTTCCCTCTCCCCTGACTCTCGGTCTGAAGAAGGATCTCGACCTGAAATGTCACCTATTCCTTTTCTCCAAAGATGCTGCCTGACCTGCAGAGTTAATCCAGCTTTTTGTGTCCATCTTCGGTGTAAACCAGCATCTGCAGTTCCTTCCTACACAGTTTTTGTGTGGTCCTCAACCCTTTTCTCTCTCTTTCACTCGGCCTGAGTATTTGCAGCACTTTCTTTTTGTGTTTTTCTAAAGCTGGTGTCTTGCCAAGAACAAAATAACATTTAAAATAAGGTGCCAAATGCAAATTCTACATCTGAGGAGCATTTGCAGGAGAGAGCATAGAGCTTGTGGGTGAATTATTTTCCTTTTGAGTAGCTCCTTGAGGGAAGGAGAAGAAAGGTGCCCCTCCTGTGAGGAGGAGTCTCAGCTGTATCTCTGTGATGGCATGTCACGGGAAAACAAAAGTGACAGGCATAAGAATGGAAAGCTAAAGAATGCAGAAGAATGCATAATCTGGAATAGATCTTGAAATGGATGAAAGCATGCAACATGATACTACACACAGTAATGCTGTGAAGAAGCAGTTGTTTTGTAATTCTTGTGATTTTTCTGCAATTATTTGTGGATTCTTTGCAGTTCACGCTCCCATTGGTGTTTGTTATGTTGTGTTGCTGGGCTATATATATATATATATAGTCTTCACTTTCTGGACGTTTGGAAGTATTTTCTGCTCTGAGATCCCCCCAACATTGCCTGCTACTGTTTGACAAGGATGCCGAGTGATCCTGCAGATATAGTCTTGTTCAAGTGAAGCAGTAGATTAAACAACACAAGGCTTTGGCGTGAGAGAAGTACTGCTTCTGTTGACATCACAGATGTGGTCCCACGGGAATTTTAATATGGAACTTAATCAGCTGTGGGTGGACGGTGTCATGTAAATGTGTTATGTTCATATTGCAGATGGCAAAAACAAATCTAAAGACAGCAGTAGCACTTCTGCATCTGCTAAAGGGATGTCGGTGAGCAAGCCCAGCAGCATCTCTGGCATAGCACAGTGTTGGCATGGAGTAGTACAGCAACAGGTAAGGGTGGGGGTTGCCACACCTTCAAGCAGACCTGATGTTGGTAAGGAATGTGATGATGTTACGAAACAACAGTAGAAATGGAATTGGAAAGATCAGTGTTGCGGCTGAGCAGAATAGGAATTGTTGGACCATCTGCAGTCCCATTTGCCAGTGTTCTTCTGGCAAAACTTGGGTGACTGTAAAACCATGGAACAAATTGGTCCTTTCCACAGGTATGTTCTTGCCCAAAGTTAACATAACAGTGAGCCACTGAGCATGGGCTTGTTTATATTTTATTAATCTCAAGTCAATAGTGGTTGATTGTCATATGTACTGGTAAAGGAATAATTAAATTCTTGTCTGCTGTACCATTAATGCAAAACACAAAAAGAAAATGCACAATAGAAATATAAATTAATAATCAGTAATACTAGGTGGTCTGGCCATAATAGTGCAAAATCCAAAGTCTGTAGTGCAACCAAAATAAAGTCCACAGTAAATCATAGTTGCTGAGGTGGTGGTTAGTGTAATGCAGCGTTCAAGAGCCTGATGGTTGCTGCCAAGAAGTTGTTCTTGAATGGGTAGGTCATGATTTTCAGGCTCTATGCAAAACAGACAGTGTTTTGCGGAATTCAGCGGGTCAGGCAGCATCCATGGAGGCAATGGACAGGCAAAGTTTCAGGTTGGGATTCTTCTTCAGTCTGGTTGTGGTGGGGGAGAAGGTTGCACATTACATGAAGTTGGAAAATTTAATATACAATCTGTTGGGTTATAAACTACCAGAGCGGAACATGAAGTGCTGTTCTTCCAATTTGCCATGGGAGGCCACACACCATCCCAGAGTCCTATTTGTGGCCACAGAATCTCCCATCTGTCCTAACTATCGAGTCTCCTATCACTATGACCCTGTCTAACTTCACTCTACTCTGCTGTGCCTCCGAGCCAGGTCTGGTGCTATAAACATGACTGCTGCTGCTTTCTCCCGCATTATCATTACCCCCAACAGTATCAATAAGTTAATATTAGTTTTTGAGGGAAGTGGTTACAGGCTATACCTGCACCCTTTATCCTTCCTGGTGGTCACTCATCTACTTTCTGCCGGCATTTTAGCTGTGACCACCTCGTTATAACTGCGACGCTCGCCGTCTCCCGGATGGTCTTGAGCTTGTATGGCTGCAGCCCTCTCACTCACTCAGTTAGTCAGGAGCTGCAGCTGGACTCGCTTCTCACAGGTGTAATCCTCAGGAACACCAAGTTTCCCTGACTTTCCATATCTTGCAGGAGGATCACTGCCACCCCAACAGCACTTAGACTGAGGAGGAAGGTTGCAAAACAAAATAAAAATAACTTGCCTGATCTGCACTCTACTCAGCCTCCTCACTGAACTTTCTTAAGTCAAAGCCTCAAGATTTGCCCTTTTTCATGGCAATTGCATCTCAACACACAGCCTCTCCCAAAATGGACACTTCTCTACCTTCACATTGGCTGTTGTGCCTCTAAACGAGCCTATCAATTGATACTCTTTCAATCCTTCTTGCTGCTGTGCTCCTCTGCTCCATCTCCTGGGTAAAAACTCACAAACAGCTGTTCACACGGTGCTTGTTTAAAATGTCCCAGTGCTGTGGTGCTCCCTCTGCCTCCTGGTTGGAAACTCACTTGGGCTTGATCACTCATTGTAAGAATATGTAAATGCAGTTTTAAGCCATGACTTACTGATTGAGATGAACATGAGATGCTTGTTGGAAGGGGATTGTACTTATTCCACCTGAATGTTGAAGGTGGGACATGTCTACTGTACCTCTGTTGCTTGTGCTTTATAATTTCCCTTCCTACCACCACTGTTCCTATTCCATAACTTCTGCAAATTCAAGTAATGCCCCCCTACGCCTTCTTTCGTTCCCGTGCTCCCCACCTCCACGCTGGTGTGATTGCATTTCCCCTACTCCTCCCAGCCAAATTATTTATTTCCCTTTCTTCATACACACACTTTCCATCCCGAGTCCCCATTTCTTTTTCCCCCTTTCCCCTCCCTCATGTCATCTCCGATCCATATCCCTCTCTCCACAATACTTTCCACACCTCCTCTCCTTATCTGACCCTTTTGTCTTGTTTACACCTCTAGCCTTTGTCAATTACTCCATCCATCTCCCGACCAATCTCCTCTTACCTCTATCTAACTATCATTTGCCAGACTTTGTCCCATCCCCACCTCTCTTTTCCAACTTTCACCCCCCTACTCCAATTAGTCTGTAGAAGAGTGCTGCCCTAAAACATCATCTATCTATTTCCTCCCCAGATATTACCTGACTTTATGAGTTCCTCCAACAGTTTGTACTTTGCTGTTTGAATGATATGCCTTTTAGAATTTGCTACCTTATTTTTCTTTTATTAGGTTAAGCGATTCCTGGATGGAGCATGGAACTCCCCTGACTTTGTTGAACGCTATCGGGACATGTACCTGAAGTTGAAGAATGCGATGGAGGAACTGTTTGGGCAGCAGATGGCTTTTGTATTAGCATTGCGTAAGGGCTTCTCAGCAGCTCTTCTCCAGCTGTCCCACCTCACAGCCATGCATGTATGTGAAACTGCACAATTTGCCATTGAAGTAACTGTTTCGAGAGCCTGTCCCCTGGGATGGCTCTTACAGGACACTCACCAAACAGGCTGACAACTTGACTTAGAAATTACAGCACTGAAACAGACTGTAGATCCAAGCAAAAATTGCTCGTGTTAATATTCAACATGGTTCTTTTATTCCATCCATATCATAGCCTATTACATATTTCTGTATTCTTTATCCTCTTCTGCACCCATCTAGTTTTGTTTTGAATGCATTCATGATGAGGTAGAGAGTTAATATTTTGGATTGGGCCTTTTGTTGGTTGTTGGTCAGAAACGTTCACTCTATTTCTGTCTCTCAAAATGTTGCCTGATTTGCACATTATTTCCAGCACATATTTATTTCTGATTATTGTTTTTTAATGTAAACAGCTCCACACCATGGTACCATTGATGTGGTACCTTTGAAGATGTAGAAAGCGATTTAGAAATGTCCTTCCTATGTGACCATCCACCAATGTTAAACTTTCACCAACCCCTTCTCTGAATTCTGCAACTACAAAGTCTGTTTCCTTTTATAAATACTGGTGAAAGTGTTCATTTAGGACCTTGCATATACCTTAAGACTGCACACACAAATGAACCCTGTTGTGTGTCCTGGTTTTCTCACTGGTTGTTCTTTAGCTCTTAATATACTTCTAGTTAAGTTACTGGACAGAATCCAGATTGATTGATTTACAGATCAAAGTTTGAATATCACCAGCGCCAACTGGGGAGTTTAAACTCGAGTGGGGTGACATTGAGGTAGATGCCTTACAGTGCCAGAGACCTGGGTTGGATCCGGACTATGGGTGCTGACTGCATAGAGTTTTCACGTTCTTCCTGTGACTGCGTGGGTTTTATTTGGGTGCTTCAGTTTCCTCACATACTCCAAAGACATGCAGGTTGATAGGTTAATTGGCTTTCCATGCTTTGTGTAAACTAATAACAGAAATCTGGAAGTGGTGAGCTATTATCTATAATGAAAAGTATGAATGTACACGTTTTTTGTAAAGACTGGTTCACTAATAATCTTTAGGAAAGGAAACTGCAATTTTACCCAGTCTGATTAACCAGTGTTGTTAATTCCTAACTGCCTTAAACATTTTGAGTTAATGTTGGATGTTTAACATTTTGAGTCAGTGACGAGTATTTGAGTAGTGGCACTGCCCTCGGGATGTCTGCAAAAGGAAGGAGGATATGGGCTGTTAGTTTACAGGGAACGGGTGATTTGAAGGGACTGACAGATGTCTTGAAAGGGAGAATGACAGGACTTCAGTGGGCTGTACCAACAATCTTTGGAATGGGCTCAGCAAAGGGATTATCA
Source organism: Rhinoraja longicauda (assembly GCF_053455715.1). Lineage (NCBI taxonomy): Eukaryota > Metazoa > Chordata > Chondrichthyes > Rajiformes > Arhynchobatidae > Rhinoraja > Rhinoraja longicauda. The sequence continues at coordinate 15,142,349 of NC_135957.1, read as the reverse complement.
GCTGTTTAACAAAAATGTTAAGGGGAACTGGAAATAGCGATGTGTAAACGATTCCTATAAAAAACGCGTTGGTAAATGTAAATGTTCCTCACTGTTCTTCAGGTTAGTGAGCGGTTTGCACAGTACATTGATCAACGCATTCAAGAAGGTGACGTGGAAACTCTAAACCATCTGCAGCAGTTCTTGGAGCCAATGCTGTTCCTTTCAGGACTCGAACTTGCTAACATCTTTGAACATTTCTACAGGTAATTTGTTTGGAGTCTAGAAATGATGCAAATGGGGAATGTTTTGCTGTGTTCACATTCGTTGATATAATGAAGCAATCTGTGCTTACTGTTACTATAATGTGGAGTAGATCCCAAATGGAGAGAATAAGTAGCCATTCATTAGCATAGCTGCAAACAAATATCGATATAAAATGAGAGCATATACGGATCTAGCCAAGAGATGTCATGGCTTTGCCAGTGCCAAATCTACATTTAGTCAGCAAAATAGAAACTCATGAAATAAGACTCAAAAGCAGTGTGAATAAGAAATTGGCGTGGGGCAAAAAAAAACAAAGAATAATGATAAACAGTTGATTTTCCCCAAATGGAGGAAGGTTGATTTTGTTCCACTGGAGTCACTTCTGGGTTAATAGCTAATATTTGTATTGGTTTATTATTGTCATGTGTACCAAGATGCAATGAAAAACTGTTTGCGTGCCATCCAGTCAAATTGTACCATACACGAGTACAATCAACTCATACTCAAGTACAACAGGTAGCGGAAAGAGAAAAATCACCAGAGTGCAGAATGTAGTGTTATAGCTACAAAGAAAGTGCAGATTTTAACAGGTACCAGGACACAATGAGGTAGATTTGGACCAGAGAGATCAATTCAGTAGTCTGATACAAGCGAAGAAAAAGCTGTTCCTGAATCTGGTGCTATGTGCTTTCATTGGACAGCACAATGGTAGAATTGCTGCCTTTCAGCACCAGTGATCTGGGTTTGATCCTGACTACAGGTGCTGGTCTGTACAGTGTTTGAACGTTCTCCCTGTGACCCTATGGGTTTTCTCTGGGTGCTCCGGTTTCCTCCCACACTCCAAAGACATACAGGTTTATATGTTAATTGGCTTCTGTGAATTGTAAATTGTCCCTACTGCGTAGGATAGTGTAAGTGTATGGGTGATCACTGGTCAGCGCAGACTTGGTGGGCCGAAGGGGCTGATTCCACGATGTATCTTTAAAGTCTAAAGTTAAGCTTTTGTATCTTCTGCTTAACACGGGAGGGAAAAAGAGGGAATGACCAGGGTCCTTGATTATGTTGGCTGCTTTTCCAAGGCAGCATAAAATGTAGTTGGTGTTAAATGGGGTGGGAGTGGTGGTTTCCATGATGGACTAGGTTACGTCAACAATTCTCCGCAACTTTTTGTGATTTTGGGCAGAGCAGTTTCCAAACCACATTCCGATGCATCCTGGTAGTATGCTTTTTATATATTTTAATGATACACATGAGTATACAGAGTAAAGTTACCTGGCGCCACAAGAAATGCTGAACAATGATGGCAATGGTTGTTTTATATCTTGGGCAGTCTTTGAGGTCAAGGGTGAGTTGCTATCAGTGTAGTTTTGTGGGTTTCTAGGAGTCTGATGGGACCAATGTGGGTCACAAACCTTTCCACAGATGGGGCAGGTGGTGACCAACCAGGCTGGTGGGTAGTTTTTGAGGTGATGCCTTCCTACTTCCTCTTCAGCAGGGCTACTCTGTGCTCCCGATGTATAGCCATGAGGTTCTCAATACCATCCCAAATGTTCCTCCTTCACCCTGAGTGGTCATCTTACAACTTCTACAGTTGTGGGGCACCTTTAGGGCAAAGGAAAGATCTGCTCCACTGTATTGTAAATGGTATAGTTCGCAAGGGTGTACAGCAGCAGAGACTGGGTGTTACATACATTGCAGTAATTTCTGTATTAGGTCAGTTTGATCTTGAAGCTGGTAAAGCAAATGGGACTCCTAATCCAATACAACTTTTAATATTTAGTTTTGGTATCTGTGCATTGCTGGCATTTATTGCTCATCCTAACTGCCATGGCAAAAATGTCATTGCCTTGAACCATTGCAATCCTGATGATGTTCTCACAGTACAGCAGTGGGTTTCAGGATTCAGATGCAGTAATAATAAGGATTAGTAATATATTTCCCAATCAGAATAGCATGAAATTGGAGAGGAAATAGGGTGATGTTTCTTTACACCTCCTGCTCCTGATCATTTTTGTGGCACAATATGTCTTGTTGCTCATCATCAGAACCTCGAGCTCCTTAACATTGTGAACTAAGACTTTTTTTAATCTAGGGGGCAACATGGGTTTGGTGGTCTTGTTGCTAACATAACCAATGTTTGACATAAGAATTGGTTACTGATTGTAGGAGTGCACTCACCACATGCTTTATACTGATTTGGGAGCCTCCCCACCACTTTAATAGTAAATATTTAACAGCCACAATGGAGAATACAATTTATGCAGTTGGCAAGGGAGCAAAGAGAGACTCTGCTGGGGTTGGAGCATGGGCAAGGCACGGGGTCAGAAGAGGGGGATGAACTGAGATTGGGAGGAGGGTGGCAAGGCAGTGGCAAAATCAGTGACCGCCAGAGAGACGGCACCGGGGTCGCAACCTGAATCTTCGACTATTCCTTTGCCTCCAAAGCATTGCTTGACCCTCTGAGCTCTTCCTGGAGTATGCTTTTTGCTCCATCTTGTGCGGAAGTTTTCTTCTCTGATTTGTTCCTTCTCTTCAATAGGTACTATCTGGCTGATCGGCTCCTGGCTCAGGGTAAAGTGTGGCTGGAGCAAGCTGTGATCGATCACATAGGGTCCTGTTTTCCCAGCAGGTATCCTCAGCAAATGTTGAAAAATCTCAGTGAGTCTGATGAGCTGCAGCAGGAGTTTCACCTCTACAGGCTGCAGCAGCTCGATAGGAAACTGGAGCATATGGCTGATGAAGTAAGTGAATATACATCTGATAAATACGAGAGATAATTACTGGAGGGAGTTTTTGTGATCATCAGACCTTTCAAAAACAATTTGTAGCAGTATAAAATATTTTATAAAAATTAAAAATGTCCCTCATATTTTAATGAATTTTCTTTCTGAATGAAATGGCATGGAGGAGTCGCTGATGAAAATTGAGGTGTCTTATTTAACCTGACCTGAGTTAATGATATGGCTTGAGGTTAAATATATTTCCTGAGTTTTCAGTCTGGGTTGCAGCATATCCCTGTTGAGATATATAGTGAGCGCATGTTATTTTTTAATTACATTTGTCCCTTTCTGTTTTTACTCAGTGACTGCAAGGTTATCTTATCTTGGGGTGTTCTGCTTCGAAGGGATGAGATTACAAATGTCATGAGGAAATCGCCATGATTCAATAAGATGTATGTTTCCAGTGGGCCTAATCTAAAATGAAAGTGGTGGTAATTTGACTGAGTGGGTTTCCTTGTTCACACGCCACAACGTCCATTGTTCACAGAATCTAATGAGACCCCACATCAGTCATATCAGTGAAAACAAAGGTGTATTCAGCAGCCAAAGCTGTCATGCAAATCTTTTCTTATATATGAAGGCTTTGAAGAGGGTGCAGAAGAAGTGTACCTGAATGCTGCCTGAATTAGGAGGTATTAGCTCACGGGGAGGTTGGACAATCTTGGATTGATTCTCTAGAAGGCTGAATGAGGGGAATCATGATAGAAGTGGATAAAATTGTGAGAGCCATGGACAGGGTTAAAATTAGAAACTTTTTTTCCCAGCAAGGAATTTATTAAAGTCTGGTGCGCATATTTTAAGCTAAGAGGAGCAAAGTTTTGAACGGAAATGTGTGGACTAGCTTTTTTATCTTGTACCGTCTACCTTTGTGTACAGAGGTGCAAAGATAAGCTGTACAGCCATAGTGTGCAGATATAGAATAAAGAGTATAATGTTTATTGCAAGGTAAGGTCCGATTAAAGATAGTTCAAATGGGGAAGATGGGAAGTCAGGACCGCTCTCTAGTTGGTGAGGGGAAGTTTCAGTTGCCTGATTACAATTGGGAAGAAACTGTTCCTGAATCTGGGCATATGCGTTTTCAAACTCCTATACCTCTTGCCTGATGGGAGAAGAGGGAGTGACCGGAGTGAGACATGTCCTTGATTATGCTGTGTTGAATCACCTGCTTGTTACTTGCCCATCATCCAAGGTTATTAACATCCACCTGAATTTTCCTGCAGTTTTCTCAATATTGACCTCTCCTTTTTTTGCCAAACAATCCAAACATGGTAACATCAGTCAATTTAGAAGATATAATTTTGATGCCAAAGTCGCCTGTCCATGTTTTCCAGGGACGCTGCCTGACCCGCTGAGTTACTCCAGTACTTTGTGTATTTTGCTCTACATTTTTAATGCGAATTGTCTACAGCAGTGGTTGCAGCATAGATCCTTATGGCATACCACTTTAAAGTGATATTTTCTATGAGGGTGATACGCATTTAGATGAAACGTATTTAGATGAAAAATACTGTACTAAAGAATGAAAGGATAGAGCAGAACACATGAATAAACGTTTAAAGTTGGCAGAAGAGATTGTAAAAGCAATTAAGAGAGGTTTTCTTACCATTGAATACAAATGATGCAAAAGTTTGCAGTATCGGAAAATCTGAACTTTTATAAAAGCCTGGTCCAGTCTCAACTTGGGTATTGTGTTCACTTCTGGTCACCTCATTGTAGGAGGAATGTGAAGTTCTTACAAAATACTGTCATTATTTCATGCCACTTTTGTATGTAAAATTTCCATCCCATGCCCATGCATAGTTCTGTATGAATCTTCTCTGGTAAGTGATGTGCCTTTGAACATTTCATTGTGTCAAGATTGCAAATACTTAGGCAAGTGGCGTTGATGCTGACATTTTAACAGTGCATGTTTTTGTGATGCAGATGATGGAAGACCAACCATTCATAGCTGAGGAAGAAACAGACCTGAAAGTCCTGGTGCTTTCTCCACGTTGTTGGACTATATCTCCCCTGTGCCATCAAGATGATCCAAAGACATTCTTTCCACCAGAGCTCAGCAGTTTCCTTGAGGAGTTTTCTGATTTTTGTACTCATGGTTAGTATATGTTGCCATGTACAAAAATTGTATCCATTGCACATAGAATGAAAAAGAATAAGGCTCAATTTAAGCAACAGTGTCAAAGTTAATTGGAACCCACTGTCCACAACCACATTAAAAATTGTTCTTGGATACAAGAAGTAAGATGAAAAAGAAGAGGGAGGGCAATGCATACAATTAATTATTTGGAAATTAGATACAATTATTGGAAATCATCAAAAGAGATGATAGCCATGCTGGGTCCACTTGCCTTGTTTCTGTTTCTGTTTTCTACTGCACAACCGCCAACAGCTGGGCTATCTCGTGCAGGTTTCGCTCGCATGGGTACCGGTTGCAAAAAGGTCATTTAGATTTTTATGTAGACAAGTTTGGTGAGATGATCCATGTCCAAGCTGTCGAGTTGTGACTTGAAGAGTGACAAGGTTGGTGCACATCTGGTGGTGTCGGGAAGGATGTTCCACTCTGGGATAGTCCATGGAAATAGTGATTGTAGGTAGCTATTTTTGTTTGCTCTAATTCTAGTATAAACGAAGTGACCTGAGGACTGTCTTGTAAATTTCTGAGTATTGGATTGAATAAAGTGAGATATGTTACTGAGGATGATGCCATGAGTCTCTTTGTAGACAGTACATAAGCGTCTTGTACTGGTGCATCATGACTCAAGCGTCTTGACTTGTTCTATGTTGTGTAATCCCAGATAAGTAACTGCTTGGGATAGTTTGCAAGTATTTTCCTAAATCTAGTTTGACTTCCCAGAATGTAACTTCTCATATTTATCTGAATTAAATTCCATTTGCTTCTCCTCGGTCCACTTGCCCAGCTAATCAAGATCCTGTTGCATAAGTGGCTTTGCTAGTACCCAATGCAAGTGAAACATAACCTCACTACTTTTCTACGCTATTCCCTTTGCAATTTATTTGCTAATTAATAGCTTTTTGCAAATCATGTGCTCGGGCACCCAGTTCTCTCTACATCAGATAATATATTTTTATTGCCAAAATGGATAGTTTCACATTTTCCTACATCCTATTCCATTTGGTATCCAAGCCTTTCACTATTCGAAGGTAGACACGCAATGCTGGAGTAACTCAGCGGGTCAGGCAGCATCTCGGGAGAGAAGGAATGGGTGACATTTCGGGTCGAGACCCTTCTTCAGACTGATATCAGGGGAGGGGGCGGGACAAAGATAGGATGTAGTCGGAGACAGGAAGACTAGTGGGAGAACTGGGAAGGGGGAGGGGATAGAGAGGGAAAGCAGGGGCTATCTGAAGTTAGAGGTCAATGTTCATAACGCTGGGGTGTAAACTACCCAAGCGAAATATGAGGTGCTGTTCCTCCAATTTGCGCTGGGCCTCACTCTGACAACGGAGAAGGTCCAGGACAGAAAGGTCAGATTGGGAATGGGAGGGGGAGTTGAAGTGCTGAGCCACCAGGAGATCAGGTTGGTTAAGATGGACTGAGCGGAGGTGTTCAGCGAAACGATTGCCGAGCCTGTGCTTGGTCTCGCGATGTGGAGAAGTTGACAACTGGAACAGCGGATACAGTAGATGAGGTTGGAGGAGGTGCAGGTGAACCTCTGCCTCACCTAGAAAGAATGTTTAGGTCCTTGGATGGAGTCGAGGGGGGAGGTAAAGGGACAGGAGTTGCATCTCCTGCGGTTGCAGGGAAAGTACCTGGGGAGAGGGTGGTTTGGGTGGGAAGCAAACCGCAGGAAATGCAACACCTGTCCCTTCCCCCCCCCCCCGAGAATTATTACCCTTAGTTTTAAAATGCACGGTGTCTCTTTCCACTCTAACTTAAATCCTTATTCTTTAAATTCCTGACGCCCTTGCAAAGCAATGGTGGTGCTTGGTAATCACTGTGCTTCTGTTCACTGGAATTTACGGAGGTTTCCGCCCTCTCACCAACTTCTGTAGTTGTTCACAAAACTATCTGACCGGCATGGTGGCGCAACAGTAGAGTTGCTGCCTTACAGCACTTGCAGCGCCGGAGACCCGGGTTCGATCCTGACTACGGGTGCTGTCGGTACGGAATTTGTATGTTCTCTCCATGACCGCGTGAGTTTTCTCCAAAATCTTCGGTTCCCTCCTATACTCCAAAGATGTACAGGTTTGAAGGTAAATTGGCTTGGTATAATTGTAAATTGTCCCTAGTGTGTGTAGGATTGTGTTAATGTGCAGAGATCGCTGGTCGGTGCGGATTCGGGCCGAAGGGCCCGTTTCCGCGCTGTATCACTAAACTAAACTATCAAGAGTTTTACGTGAAATAGTTGCAGGTTTAGTTTAGTTTATTGTCATGTGTACTGAGGTACACAGAAAAGCTTTTTTGTTGTGTGCTATCCAGTCAACGAAAAGACCAGACATGATTACCAACAAGCCGGCTACAGCGTACAAATACAGGATAATGGGAATAACGTTTAGTGCAAGATAATGTCCAGAGAAGTCCGAGTAAAGATAGTCCGAGGGTCTCCACTGAGGTGGATGGAAGGTCTGGGCCGCTCTCTGGTTGGTGATAGGATGGTTCAGATGCTTGATAACAGCTGGAAAGAAACTGCCCCTGAATCTGGAGATATGCGTTTTCACACTTCTGTACCTCTTGCCTGATGAGAGAGAGGAGCGAGGTATTGGGTACACAAGTGCCAATGTTTAAATACACCCTGGATCTTGAACACGCTCAGCAGATAAGAAGGTAGGAGATGTGACATCACTATCCAGGAAAGGAAGGGGAGTAAATGGGGAAGTGAAGCTGAGGAACTTAACATCATTATGTGAAAACTGCTGGAATCCATTAAAGTCATGATAACAGGCATTTTAGTATGTCATCATATAATTAGGCAGAGTCAGCACAGTCTTATAAAAGGAAAAACATGCTTGACAGTTTTCTGAGGATATAGTTATAACTTTGACATCCTAAAAAGGTATCATAAAAATAGTGATAGTAGTTACATGGACATGTAAAGGAGATTAGTGAAAGATGCGAAAACAGGGTTGCTGTCCTTTTTCTGGCTATTTATAGGTCCTTTTAATTACATGAAACATGCCTAGGTTGCTGACAGTACTATGATAGGTGAGAAAGTAGCTTATGAGGAAGAGCATCTGGAAAGGAATCCAGAAGGGCTGAGTAAGGCTGCAGTTGGTGTATCAAGTAGGAAAATGTCAGCTTTTCAATTTGCTGCAAAGAAAATTGAAACTTAAGTGTTCAGATCATAGTGTGCTGAGAAATCACCTGTCCATCTGTAAAACAGCCATGAAAGCAAAAGGGATATTGTGCTTTATCACATGGAGATTGCTTATGTGAATATTGAACCTTGCCACCGTTGTATTAGTCTTTGAGATCACACTGGGAGCTATATCTGCATTTTTGGTTTCTGTCCTTTAAGGAGGATCTTGCCTTAGAATCGATGTAAAATGGATTCACTAACTTGTTCTTGAGGAAGAATGAGTTGACCAGTGAGGAGACCGCATAAGGTTGTTTAATGCTCGAGTTTAAGTGACCTCTTTGAAATGGATTTTGATTGAATTAACAGGTTGGTTGATAAAGGTATTGCTCAGGCTGCAGAGTCCAGAACTATGAAGCATTGTACTCAATTGATGAATATATATAAGACTATAGGTACAGTGAACACATGGAGATCAGATTGGAAAGTAAGACGGTAGAGAACCAGCCACGATCATGTTGAATGGCAGAGCAAGTTTGAGATTAGCCATCTTCTACTCCTCTTGCTTCTATGTTTCTTGATAATATGATTCATTCTCTGATTTCTGTCCTGCTCGTAGGTCAGCATGTATATGGGTTGAGTAGCACAAAGCCTCGTCGGATACAGTGGACATGGCTTGGACATGCTATCATATCCTATGGATCACTAACCTTGCATTTGTCTACTCTACAAATGTACATCCTGCTGCAGTTTAATGAACATGAGGTAAGCCAGGAAATCCATGCTGGAGATGTTTTTTTAGAAGATATGCTCCACCATCTCTTGTGCAGCACACTAGTGTGTGACATGAATCTTAATTTTTGTTGCTATTTTCATGCACTGTATGAGAGATTTGTGCAAATTTTTAGCAGCAGTTGTTTTAGTATTTCGTCTGTTGTGGTTGTGATTTGCTGCTTGGAGAAGTGATTTCTATATGGTTGCTGATTTAAAACTATACTTGACAATTTGCATAAAAATTCAAAGTACTATTGTAAAGATACAATTGTTCTTTATCTTGTAAAGAAAAATGTAATGATGCTGACTAAGTTGATGATACACCAAATTTAGTTTTTTAATTTAGAGATACAGCACAGAAACAGGCCCTTTGGCCCACCGAGTCTGCATCGACCAGCGATTCCTGCACATTAACACTATCCTACACACACAAGGGACAATTTACTATTTTACCAAGCCAATTAACCTATAAACCTGTACATCTTCGGAGTGTGGGAGGAAACCAGAGCTCCCGGGGAAAATTATTTGATTTTAAATGGGATGCAGAAATTGAGAGACCTGCAGATTTATGTGGACTAATTTTAGGATATGTGTTAATTAATATGGCTGTCTGGAATAAAACATGGCAAGAGTTGGATTTAAAATTAAAATTTGGAGAATGTGGGCATTACCAGCAAGGCCATCAATTGAAGTCCAACTCTAAATGCACTTGAGAAGTTACTAATTACTCCCGCAATACCTTTAACTTGAGTTCCATGATATTAAGTGACTTTAGGTGATAGTGATTTTAAAAATTGGTGAAATACTTTCAAATCAATATGGTGTTTGACCTGCAAGGGAATGTGCTGGTGTTGCTGTAGTCATGTTCCTCTGGGCTTTATCCTTCTGGGTGGCACAGATGAACGGATTGGGAGATATTAAGAAGCTGCATTGAGGCCATAAGGAGAACATGAAAATCTTTAAGGTGGTGGATGTGGCAGTTAGTGAAACATGCTGCTTTGAACTGAATGGTGTCCAGTCCTGGGAATTGTTGATGTTGCACTCATCCAGGCAGATGTAGAGAATTCCATTGCACTTCTGACAAGGACCTAGTAGATGGTGGAAAGCCACAATTCAGCATGCATTTTAAGTAGACACATGGAATATAATTTGTAAAGCTATTCAAAACATTTATAAATCATTGGTTTATCTGGAAAGCCATGCTTTACACAGATGTCAAAGACTTGCTGCAGAGATTTAATACGATGATAATTATAGTGATGAGAAATGACAGTTAGCCAGAAAGAAAAGAGAACGTAGAGCCTAGGATTAGAAGAAGTTTACGAAATAAGAATTCAGAGGTGGGATTTTAAAATGTTTTTAAAAGGTATTTATAATGTAAATGAGATGAGACTGCTTCCAATGGTGGATGGACAGTAATGAAAAAGACAGGAATAGGCAAGAGAACTAGAGGTTGGAGTGGGTGGTGTGACGGGGGGGGGGGAGAATCAAGTGAGAAATGTATTTCCCGGAGCAACGTAGGATGCCCAACACCCTTGTATCTGAAAATAGGCGATGTAAGCACAGCATGCGGCCAGATAAAGTGGTAGAGGTGGTACAGTTACAGCATTTTTTTAAAAACTGGATAGTTACATAAATAGAAAAGATTTGGAGGGGGATGGGCCAGACAAAGACAGGTAGCACGAGCTGATGGGCAACTTGGGCAGCAAGGTCGAGTTGGACCAAAGGGCCAGTTTCTATGTTATATAGCTTTATGACTCAAATATAATGTCACTTTCAAAAGAGAATAAACTTGACTTGAAACTTGACTTGACTTGAATTGGGAAAATCATAGAACATGGTACATTTTCAAGAGTTATAGGGAAACAGCAAAGTATTGGAACAGCAATGGCAAGAATTTCTGGGAATAATTCGGAAGGTGCAGGATCTTTTCATTCCAAATAGGAAGAAAGATTCTCGGGGGGAGAATGAGGCGACCATGGCTGGCAAGGGAAGTCAAGGACAGTGTAAAACTAAAAGAGAAGGCATATAACATTACAAAGATTAGTGGAAAGCCAGAGGATTGGGAAGCTTTTAAAGAACAACAGAAGGTAACGAAAAAGACAATACGGGGAGAAAAGATGAAATACGAAGGTAAGCTGGCTAATAATATAAAAGAGGATAGCAAGAGTTTCTTCAGTTATATAAAGAGTAAGAAAGACCGCTGGAAAATGATGCAGGAGAAGTGATAATGGGGAATAAAAAAAAGCAGATGAGTTGAATAACTTTTTTGCACCAGTCTTCACAGTGGAAGACACCAGCAATGTGCCTGAAATTCAAGAGAGTCAGGGGGTGGAAGTTAGTGAAGTGGTTATTACTATGGAGAGGGTGCTTGGGAACTGAAAGGGCTGAAGGTGGATAAGTCGCCTGGACTGGATGGACTGCACCCTAGGGTTCTGAAAGAGGTGACTTTAGAGATTGTAGAGGCACTAATAGTGATATTTCAAGAATCACAAGAGTCACGAGTGGTTCCAGACAATTGAAAAATTGTCAATATTATCCAGCTGTACAAGAAGGGAGCAAAGCAGAATAGTGGGAACTATAGGCTGGTTGTCCTGACTTCAGTGGTTGGCAAGATTTTAGAGTCCATTTTAAAGGATGAGCTTACGGAGTACTTAGACGTTCATGATAAAATAGGTCAGCATGGTTTTGTGAAGGGGAGATCTTGCCTGAGGAATCTGCTGGAATTCTTGGAAGAAGTAAATAGTAGGAAAGAGAGAGTCAGTGGACATTGTTCACCTAGATTTTCAGAAGGCCTTTGATAAGATGCTACACATGAGGCTGCTAAAGAAGATGAGAGCCCATGGTATCAAAGGGCGGATTCGAGCACGGATTGCAGGTTGGCTGGATGGCAGAAGGCAAAGAATGGAAATAAAGGGGACTTTTTCTGGTTGGCTGCCAGTGACCAGCCGAGTTCCGCAGGGGTCAGTGCTGGGGCCGCTACTCTTCACGTTGTATATTAATGATTTGGATGAGGGGATTGAAGGCTTTGTGGCCAAGTTTGCCGATGATGCGAAAATAGGTGGAAGGGCAGAGAAAGTAGGGACTCTGCAGAAGGGCTTGGACGGGTTGGGAGAGTGGGCAGAGAAGTGGCAGATGGAATAGTAGTGTAGCAAAGTGTGGAGTCATGCATTTGGTAGTAGGAATAAAGGCATAGACTATTTTCTAAATGGGGAGAGAGTCCAGAAATCAGAGGTGCAATGGGACTTGGGAGTGCTGGTGCAGGATTCCCAAAAGGTTCATCTGTAAGTCGAATTGGTAGTAAAGAAAGCAAACGCAATGCTAGCGTTTATTTCAAGAGGTCTAGAATACAAAAACAGGGATGTAATACTGAGGCTCTATAAGGCGCTGGTCAGGCCACATTTGGAGTATTGTGAGCAATTTTGAGCACCATATCTGAGGAAGGATGTTCTGGCCCTGGAGAGGGTCTAGAGGAGGTTTACAAGAATGATACCAGGAATGAGTGGCTTGACTTATGATGAGTGTTTGACGGCACTGGGTCTGTATATGCTGGAGTTTAGAAGAATGAGGGGGGACCTCATTGAAACGTACCGAATAGTGAAAGGCTTGGATAGAGTGGACGTGGAGAGGAAGCTTCCATTAGTAGGAGAGTCTCGGACTAGAGGTCATAGCCTCAGAATTAAAGGATGATCCTTTAGGAAGGAGATGAGAAGGAATTTCTTTAGTCAGAGGGTGGTGAATCTGTGAAATTCTTTGCCACAGAAGGCTGTGAAGGCCAAGTCAATGGATATTTTTTAAGCAGAGATAGATAGATTCTTGGGAGAAGGCAGGAGAATGGGGGTAGGAGGTAGATCAGCCATGATTGAATGGCGAAGTAGACTTGATGGGACGAATGGCCTAATTCTGCTCCTATTACTTATGACCTTATTGGATTAAATAACTTGGCATGTGAAGAGTTGCAGGGACACGATGGGCTGAAGATAATTGTGATCCAAAAGATTTCTAACTTTTTTTTTGATTTTCATCTGCAAGGATGTTTCTGTGGAGACCATTGTAAAATCGACAGGCTTATCCCCAGTTCTGATCAGACATGCGCTAGAACCTCTGATTGGAGAAAATCATATCCTCATACAACAGGACATTGATCAAGATCGTCTCAAAGGTATATACATGCCCTCACTCTATAATTTCTGCTCATTATATAGGGATTAATCTACCATGGTGTTCTTACATTGCAGAATATGTTGTGTTTCCATAAGAAAAGTATTTTAAATTTTCAAGGAACAAGATTGATGAGGGCGGTAGAGTTGATCTCTTTTTTCTCCAGCAAGCTGCGGGTGTACGGGGTGATCAGGCGAAGGGAAATGAGGACTGATTGAATTGCTTACCTGGAATCGACATAGATCTGATGCGCCAAATGGCCCCCTGTGTCAAAATAATTATGTATGTCTAATCAAGACCTGAAACCCTTGGGATATGTGGGATGTAGCAAAGGATATGTTGCTGGTTGGGATAACCATTTTCAATATTTTTACTCTCCAGGGGTCTTGAGGTTAAATAATATGGTGTTGGCCAGAGGATCAGCAAATAAAGAGCACTGCTCACTGCTGCCAAAGCAAACTTATTTAAATGTGGACGAAGATGCCGGTAGCACATTGGAACGCAAGAGGAACATTATCTATTGCGTGATTATTCAGATTATGAAATTGGAGAAAGAACTTCATATTGATAATCTTGTCTTCAAGGTAATTATGCTGAAAGAAAAGAATGCTGGAAAAAGTAAATGGGTCAGGCAGAACGTGTGGGAAGAGAAACAGTGAATGTTTGAGGTGGAGGAAATGAAAACGAGAAAAGAAGTTAGTTATAAATTATAGAATGAGTGTGGGGAAAGATAGATATAACAACGGGAAGATAGACACAAAATGCTGGAGTAACTCAGCGAGACAGGTACTATCTGGAGAGAAGGAAATTGTGACATTTCGGGTCAAGACCCTTTTTCAGACTTCAGGTCTCGACCTGAAACGTCACCTATTCATTTTCTCAAGAGATGCTGCCTGTCTCGCATTTTATGTCTATCTTCGGTTGAAACCAGCATCTGCAGTTCCTTCCTACATATAACAAAGGGAATATCTCTCGTACGGTTGCACTGGGGATATTCTACTGATGGCTATCACAAAATGCTGGAGTAACTCAGCAGGTCAGGCAGCATCTCAGGAGAGAAGGAATGGGTGATGTTTCGGGTCTGAAGAAGAGGTTCTACTGATGACTGGTTGATAATTGAGGGAAGTTGGCGAGAAAATAAAGAGGAACTTATAACTGTAAATGGCTTGATTATAATCATGTATTGTCTTTCCGCTGACTGGATAGCACGCAACAAAAGCTTTTCACTGTATGTCGGTACACGTGACAATAAACTAAACTGAAACTGATAAAAGGTTTGTACTTCAGGTCATCTGCAGCTAATGTCCAGCACTTTAGGCAGTACCAATGGAGAAAGAAAAACTGAGCTAATATTACAGATGAATAATCTAAGCAGAACTAGCCAGTTCAGACATAATAGAAATTGTTGAAATGGGTATTGAATTCCAAAGGCTGCAAATCCACTTGGTTCCTCCAGTAGCTATGGGAGCTTGCCTATGTCCAAATTACCTGTCTTTTCGTGGAATATGTGGAGCAACCTTCGTTTCAGTCTATCTGAAGCCCTTCCTACAATTCTTCCTGTTGTCGGCTGTTGTATTGGTTCTACTTACTGCACTTGTGTAGAATTCCAAAATGTCATTAATTTTGCTGCTGATTTCTACTCTGCTCTCACATTTGACGTGGACCATCTTCCCTTTCAGGATTTCTCAGAGGATTGCTCAGTGCTAAACATACATTACAAAAGACACAAAGTGCTGAAGTAACAGCGCGTTACTCCAGCACGTTGTGTCTCTTTTTGTAAACCAGCATCTGTAGTTTTGTGATACCTGTGGTAGCATTGGTAGTTCCTTGTGTCAACATCCATTACAAGCCCACAGATTCGAACTGTTATCTTGACTAAATTTCTTCTTGCCCTACTTTGTAAGGAATCCACTCCATTCTCACAGTTTCTCCATTTTTGGTGTATGGTCAAATTATGAGATTTTCCATCCCTCCTAACCATGGCTTCCCTTCCACCATTACTTCAAAAGCCCTTAACCACATCTCACTTATTTCCCGCACCTCCACTCTCAACCCTCCCCTCCTAAAGAGTTTAAGAATAAGATTTACTTGGTCCTCAGTTTCAGCCCAACAGTCTCCACATTCAACTGATCATTCTTGGCAATTTCTGCCACCTACAGTAAAATTCCACGACCAAACACTCCTCCGGCTCCTGTATTCCAGCACATGCCTCAGAAGGCAGTGGAGGCCAATTCTCTGAATGCATTCAAGAGAGAGCTGGATAGAGCTCTTAAGGAT
This sequence comes from Rhinoraja longicauda, assembly GCF_053455715.1. Classification (NCBI taxonomy): domain Eukaryota; kingdom Metazoa; phylum Chordata; class Chondrichthyes; order Rajiformes; family Arhynchobatidae; genus Rhinoraja; species Rhinoraja longicauda. Next base: position 15,126,856 of record NC_135957.1, on the reverse strand, counting down.
AGCGGAGTCAGGGGGTATGGGGAGAAGGCAGGAACGGGGTACTGATTGAGAATGATCAGCCATGATCACATTGAATGGCGGTGCTGGCTCGAAGGGCCGAATGGCCTCCTCCTGCACCTATTGTCTATTGTTTCACCAGGTTGATTCCTCATTCTGAGTACGTTTGGTACTATACCTGACATGATGCCCTCTTGCACTCTTCATTGTCTTAAAGGAAAGTGACCATGGGATTGTAGATATATGATGATACCATGAACTATAAAAAGTGGTTCACGACTATCGTCTTTAGTTTAGTTTAGAGATACATTGCGAAACAGGCCCTTTGGCCTACTGAGTCTGCGCCAACCAACGATCCCCACACATTAACACTATCCTACACACACGAGGGACAATTTACATTTATAGAAACCCAATTAACCTACAAACCTGTACATCTTTTGAGGTGGGAGGAAACTAAAGATCTCGGAGAAAACCCAAGGGGAGAACATATAAACTCCATACAGACAGCACCCGTAATCGGAATCGAACCTGGGTCTCCGGCGCTGAAAGTGCTGTAAGGCAATAACTCTACTGCTGTGCCACCCTAACTCTAAACATCAGTCTAATATACCCTATTTCTTAATCCCCTACTCATCCCAATATTTTACCTTTGTTCTCTCTCCCCTTTTCCTTGAAATGAAATAACCTCCTGCTATTGGTGCAATCTTTAACCAAAATGTAAAGCTTTCCCAATAAGCTTGAGTATTGCTGATGTTTTAAACTTTGCAGATAACTGCTGTGTGTTAGGTTGTGTGAAGCCGAGAGAGGCAGAGGCGACAGCTCATAATTTCAGCACAACACATTATGAAGTGTGGAGCAAGTGGTGAATGGTACCTTCCCCAGGGAGACTTGTATTCCATTTTACATCACACACCTTCCATTTTGGAGCAGCAGAGGTGAAAGTTTAGACAGAGATTATCTACCTCAGCTATGGTGTTAGAAAGCACATGAAGGCTGTTATTTTCCCAGCTTTCCTGAGGGAGTGCCCACTTCCATGAATAGATCCTACTCCATTGGCATCAATTTTTCTCGACTATCTCACACAGGTAGCCAAGAATTGCATTTGACATTGAGTGTCAGTCGAGCTGGACCAAAATACACACTTTCACCAAACTGGGAATTCTGGCAAAAATTCCACTCCTGGGCTTTCATGCTGTTCCTTGTTTGAAAGCAGTTCACTCAAGACCAAGTTGTACTGTGGATTCTTTTTCCCACTGAGCTTCACATTACATTGGACTATTTACTGAACAACTCTGTTAACAGGGGATGGAATGGGTGAGTTCAGCCTTGTGAAACATTCAGGAATGAGCCACCAATTTGACACAACAGTTTATTCAGAATAAATGAACTATTTTAGATAAGTGAGTAGACCTGTAGTTTCAAAGCTATTACTAACATTGGGTCACTGAATCTTTTGCAGGTGATCGACAAGTGTCAGAACCAGGAATTGAATGCAGGGAATAAATTACTTCGCTCTAATTGCAGCAATATGGATGTTCTGTCCTGTATCATGCACCTTATCAACAAGGGTTACATCAGACGCAACGAGGACAACCCTCACATTCTGGAGTACGTGCTTGAGGATCCAGCAACCCCACGAAAAGGGCAGGCACAAATAATGCTTCGAAAACTTGATTCAAAGGCCACGAGAAAAAACAATGATAAAGAGAATCTATCATTATTTAGGTAACACCAAAATACCAGTGTTCCACATCTACATATTGATTAACGGCAACTGTGTGACTTTGACTACTTGCCTTTTGCACCAGATTTCAACTTTTCTAACAAACTTAGAGAGAGAGAGAGAGAGAGAGAGAGAGAGAGAGAGAGAGAGAGAGAGAGAGAGAGAGAGAGAGAGAGAGAGAGAGAGAGAGAGAGAGAGAGAGAGAGAGAGAGAGAGAGAGAGAGAGAGAGAGAGAGAGAGAGAGAGAGAGAGAGAGAGAGAGAGAGAGAGAGAGAGAGAGAGAGAGAGAGAGAGAGAGAGAGAGAGAGAGAGAGAGAGAGAGAGAGAGAGAGAGAGAGAGAGAGAGACAGACACAGACAGACAGACAGACAGAGAGAGACAGACACAGACAGACAGACACAGACAGACAGACACAGACAGACAGACAGACAGGTTTGAAACTGATCGGGGTGTACACACTCCAAGCTTTTACTTTGTTAATGGAGACTCATTTTACCTTGAGACTAATTGACCAGTCACTGCCAATCATAAGAAAACTGATTTGTGTGTATTAAACTGGTCAAGTGTCCAGTATGATATACCCTAGAATAGAGCAGGCAATTTCCATCCAATAGCCCAATTGATACCTGGAGATGAAAAGTTTTCCATTTCTCACGTGCCAAAAATGTGGTGTGCCAGGTACGCATTGACAGTGTCTTCATCCCTGTAGTACCAAGAGCAAGCCATCATTCTTCATGCATGAGTGGAAACACTGGATATCTTGTTTATTCTCCTCCTCCCCATGGAAACTTTGGAATGATGTTCTCTCTAACCTTTGCTCACAGAAATCAGCTAATTTGGCACAAACAAAATAACTATGTTACATACCAATTAAACTCAGCAGAGCTGTTTGGATAGACCGGTTTTCAAGTTTATAAACTGAGAAGGGCAATTGGTAATCTGCATGATCTCTATTGCTACTTCAGCTCACAGCCCGGTTGATTGCTAAAATAAGCACGAGTTGCAAGGTATGCACAATACAGAGTTGGGGTCCTGCTGTGAGTAATTGGTTAGACCTGACAGAGTCACCACTACTGTTGGGAGTAAAATTGTATCTGGAAAATTTCACTGAGATGGATTGGATACATGCTTTCGGGAGCCAAAAAGAAAATACATAAAAACAGGAATGATGTAACTGCTTTATTAAACCTGGTTGCCAAAACTGGTCGTATTAGCACATAACCAGATTGTACTAGTAATTGGAATTAGATTGTTTCAACCAGTGATGTAATAAAATGTTATTCACAAATTTTTGATCATCCAATTGCCCTCTTGTTTTATTCTATTTTAGTAGTCGCTAAGATAGATTAGATATGATCTCTCTTTCCAGGGCATTGATTCCAAAGATCCTCACATTTGTTACAGGTTTCAAAGGTTGTGGGTTGGGTGTCAATCTGGGGGAATTACATAATGCAGATATTGTTCTTTCACCATTCATTTGATTTTTGAAACAAGACCAGCCCATGAGCATGATCAAGACCAGCCCATGAGCATGATCAAGACCAGCCCATGAGCATGATCAAGACCAGCCCATGAGCATGATCAAGACCAGCCCATGAGCATGATCAAGACCAGCCCATGAGCATGATCAAGACCAGCCCATGAGCATGATCAAGACCAGCCCATGAGCATGATCAAGACCAGCCCATGAGCATGATCAAGACCAGCCCATGAGCATGATCAAGTTTCTTCCCTACAAGTTTTCCGTAACTTTGAGCATAATTCTGTGGGACTCCTCAATATCACGTCACAGCAGCATTTCATCATGGCGTCGAAGGTTGGGAGACGGTTTTGACCATTGGAGGGCATAATATGTTTGGGATTGACCCACTTGTAGTTTCAACAAATTTGTGTTCAGTCTGATTGTGCCCGGTGCTCCATTTACCTCCATTTTCCTCTCTTTGTGCCATCACAGTAATGCTCTGTCTAACTAAAATATTGGTCCAGATAATTTCGGTTGATGCTGGATCTGCAGTTAAGGCTTTTCCTTTTGTCTTTGTGCTGATTGATTGTTTCTTGTAAAACTGATTTTTTTAAATAACTGTTGCCCGATCAGAGGAATTGGCTGGATCACCCGTATCCGTGTGTCATTTATAAGATATTAGATCACTCCAGCTTTGTAAATATAAGTTCAAGCAGCCAATCTCCACTATTTAACAGTTTGCTCTGCGCTGTTATCGATGCAAAGGCCAATATATCATCCTTGAGATGTGATGCCCCAACTTGATTGTAGCCATGCAGGTGGATCTGACCGAGTCTCTGTACAGTTGAACTGCTTTTATATTCCAACCCTTGTCGTGGAGGATAAACCTGGATCCCAAATCACTTTACCCATAAACGCTTTCTGGTCTCTGCTTTAAAAAGGTACTCTGACTTATCTTTCTTGAATCCAGACTGAATAACTGGGCAGCACAATGGTGTAGCAAGTAATGCTGCCTCCTCACAACTCCAGAGATCTATGTTCTATCCTGACCTTTAGTGCTATCTATGTGGAGTTTACATATTCTCCCTCTAACCATATGTGTTTTCTCAGATACTCTGGTTTCCTCCCCCATTCCAAAGATTTGTTGTGTTGTAGGTTAATTGACAACAGTTAATTGTGCCCAGTAGTATAATCTGAGGTTGTGGTGGTCAGTGGAAATGTTGGAGAATTAAAATGGAATGGGCGACGTTTCGGGTCGAGACCCTTCTTCAGACTGAAGAAGGGTCTCGACCCGAAACGTCGCCCATTCCTTCTCTCCTGAGATGCTGACTGACCGGCTGAGTTACTCCAGCATTTTGTGAATAAATATCCTCTATTTCAATTAAATCACATACATCAAGTACACTTTGATCCAACCCGTGGCTCCATTTACGGTTCCCTTGTGCTGTCACAGTACTGCTGTTGTCCTTAACTGCAAACTCAAATCTTGTCCATTAAAGACTTGCCTGCACCTGTGTCTAGTGGGTCAACACACTTAATCACTGATGTATGTATTAAAATATCACTTAGTATTCTATCCCTTGCAAGTTTCTCCTGTGAAGCTGAAGCAGTTTCTAGACTTGTCCAGTATCCACATGCTAACACTTTCTATTACTGAGCCTAATTAAAGCACTCTTGTTATTGGCCCAATTGAGAACAACTCACAAAAACTTTGGATGAACCTGGAGTTCATTTGCTCCATTAGGTTGATCTACGATGTTTTAGCTCAGACTCCAAAGCAAATGTGAACCACCTCAGTCCCAGTAATAGTCTCACAATTGCCCCACGATCCATACTTGTCAGAGAGAAAGAGAATTTATGAAGCACACTTTCATCTCTCAGTGTGCTTCACTGGCAATGGTTAACAATGTAGTAATGTTGGTTTATAAAGCAGTCTGACACCCACACTTCAAATCAAGTTAGCATAAATGGCATTGAACTTTGTGATCAGTTTTAACGGTGGTGATAGAAAAGGAATGGATGTTGAGACCATTCATGCAGGTGGTCATGCAACCACCTGAGCCTATGGATGGGGCACCAGATTAGCAACATCTTGCACTTTTTAAAATCCAGCATTGAAATCCATTCTGCTTGTTGTTTGAATAAATGTGGCAGATGGTTTGGGCTCTGTGCTGACTATTCAGTGCTCCTAGGTTAAACTATTTTTTTGTTTGGTTTATTCTAAGCTTTGACGGATCACAGTGTGCAGAAGAAGGAGCGCTGGAGACCGTGCTCATGTCAATGGGGGGGACCATGAGCCAAGAGGAGGTGCAGCAATTGATAGTCCAGACTGTGCTGCAGGTAGCGGACACACTCACCATCTCCACCGATGTAGCACAACATTTGCTTATGCACAGCAAGTGGAATGTTGACTTGCTGGTCCAGCGATACGCTGAAGATCACGAGGTCCTCTTGGTGATGGCAGGTCTTAAAGTCCGGAACCCACAAACTCCCAGCAGCCCAGTGACCCAGTGCCCTGTTTGTCTAAACCTGCTTGCTAATGATGGTGAATCTGCTCCCACCCTCTGCTGCATGCACTACTGTTGTAAGGTGAGTTTTCTTCTTTTCTACTACAGAATCTATCCCCGGTTTGCAGCTCGGTGGCATTTTGTCAGAGAGCTGGGCGAAGGCATAAGGTTTGCAAAGGTTCAATATACCAGTGAGACGAAAGAGAGAGCAAGTGGTGGATATGTAACAATGTGTGGGCTTATGAAGCCTGTGTATTAATGAAAAGGTTGGGCAGGTGAGGCATGTAACTGATGGAGTTTAGAAGAGATGGGACTAGATTGATAGTGAACATGGAGAGGATGATTCCTCGAGCGGCGGCAGTCACTTTTATCATCCATTTATGATAGATGACGCTATTCTGATTTGCAATGGAAAGCAGAGTTTTTGAATAACTTTATGGCAGAGGTAGATAGAAACTTAACTAGCAAGGAGGTGAAATGTTGCAACAGGTAGAGGCGTGTAGAGTTGAGTTTACAGTCAGATTAGCCATGATCCTGGGGAATGGTGGAGCAGACATGATGCTGAGTGGTCTATTCTGTTTCCTTTACTCATAGGTTAGTGAGTACAGTCCTTCTGATACCTGCAATTAGTCCTTGACACTGATTTGTAGGATGTGAATGAAGCAGGATGATGACTCCGTTTTGGGTTATTGGTTGTATTTTGACGTATTCTTCATCTTTCTGTGCCCTCAGTCCTGCTGGAGAGAGTATTTAATAACCAGGATTGAACAGAACTTGGTGCAGAATTGTACGTGTCCAATCTCTGACTGTCCCGCACAGCCAACCAATGAGTTTATCTATTCGATCATATGCGATAGTGAGATTGCAGCCAAGGTAAGAAATTAATTTGTCAACAATCAAATAAAAAGAAAGGAGAAAGGTGATTCAGATAACACACAATCCAAGCAATCTTGCAATTTCATATTGAGGAAGAAAGAGCAAAACTGACTTTTTATTTGCATGCTTTCCAAGAATGAAGGATTTGTGGATTATTAATAGCAGTAAGCAATATGTGAAACTTTCAGTTATTTATTTGTATTTTTGATTGGAAAGTAGCAGCAACATATTTGAATTACATGATATATCACCTGGGAACTTTGAAGGTAGACACAAAATGCTGGAGTAACTCAGCGGGTCAAGCAGCATCTCAGGAGGGAAGGAATGGGTGACGTTTCGGGTCGAGACCCTTCTTCAGACTGAAGACTTTTAGACCCAGCCTGGGAACTTTGCTACTCTTTGATCTGACCCCATAGTTTGCAGTTTCCTGCCGATGGTCCCAATGTTTGGTGTCAAAAGGTGCTGTGAAGAATGTCTGAGCAAGCAACACTTCCTAAATGGTGGCATTCAAACTGCTGTACATGACAGTGGAAGGGATCCTGAATGTTGAGTTCCTTGAGAGTTATTAGAGCTGCAAACATCCTTCAGAATACTCTCTGGTTACTTTCTGACCACAGATGTCAGGCTCACTGGCCTGTAGTCCCCAGGCTTTTCCCTGCAGCCTTTCTTAAGTAGAGGCACCACATTTGCCATCCTCCAGTCTTCCAGCATTTCACCCATATAATGATGACTCGCAAATCTCAGTCAGGTCATGTGCAACCTGTTCTCTAACTTCCTACAGTGTCCTCGGTAATATCTCATCGAGTCCTGGAGATTTGTTTACCTTCATGCATATCAGGACCTTCTTCACCGTAATACTGACTGCCCTCAAAACACTTTCATTGACTGCTCCAGTGTAGAGAAACAGCGTGGAAACAGGTCTTCGGCCAACTGTAGTCAATGCTTATTATCGATATCCCATTCACACTAGGGTTCGATCCCGACTATGGGTGCTGTCTGTACGAGTTTGTACATTCTCCCCGTGACCTGCGTGGGTTTTCTCCAAGATCTTCGGTTTCCTCCCACACTCCAAAGACACACAGGTTTGTAGGTTTGTAGGTTAATTGGCTTGGTAAATGTAAAAATTGTCCCTAGTGGGTATAGGATAGTGTTAATGTGTGGGGAACGCTAGTCGGCGTGGACCCGGTGGGCCGAAAGGGCCTGTTTCCGCGCTGTATCTCTAAACTAAAAACTAAACAGTCACAGGGAGAATGTGCAAACTCCACACAGATAGCAACCAAGGTCAAGATTGCACCTGGGTCTCTGGCACTGTGAAGCAGCAACTGTATCAGCTGTGCCACTGTGCCGCAACCTGTGTCTTCACTCATTTTCCCCATAAATTATTTTGTTCACATTCCCATCAACTCTTCCCAGATTCTTCGAAAATACTGCAGTAGGTTTTATTAATTTACATGCCAACATTTAAATTAATTGGACTCGTATAAGCTAATTTAAAGCAATTTTGAATGTAATGAGGTCTGGGGTTATTTTCTGCTGGTACCCAGCATTTCACCCAGCATATCCATTGTAAAGTATTTCTAACTTTGAAGATGTGGACTAATTCTCTAATGTTAGCAAACACCTGGAAGGCAAAGCAATGTCTAAAATCTGTACAAAGGGTATCGTTAGAATTTAGGGTGAATTAAATGGCAGTAAATTCAATACATTGTAGACTGATGCTGTCAACCCTGAGATTTCAGACACTAATTTTTATCTTTTTTCTACAGTATTCAAAAACACTACTGCGTGGCTATGTGGAGTGTTGTTCAAACCTGACATGGTGCACCAATCCCCAGGGTTGTGATCAGATCCTGTGTAAGGAGGGGATTGGGAGCATTGGTACCTGTTCCAAGTGCTGCTGGTCCTCTTGCTTCTCCTGTAATTTCCCTGAGGTAAGCATGTTTTACTAATGGTCATTGCCTCCCTAAAATCCAGACAGAGAGTGTGTCGCACTGTGGGATCTAATCCACTTTGGATGGGATGCTAAACTAAGAACCCTTCAATGAATTTGAAAGATTTCTCTTTAGAGTCTCGGCTACTATTTAGCTGTCAAATAAAAACACCGGCTGGCCGGGCTGGGCGTGATTACATAAGCAATTACACTTCAGAAGTGCAAATCCTTGGGACTGCCTTCACAAGTTGGACTGCAGGTGGCTTGGCCTCACCTTCGCCAGGGTAGTTAAGCATGGGAAATAAATACTGGCTTTGTCAGCAATTCCTACATCAGTAAAATATAATTTCAAAATTTCACACCTTTGGACAGAAGCAGCTTTGTGAGGGGCGGTAATGAGAGTTCTTTCTCCTTGTACTCGGAGTGCATGGTTTCTGTCTGTGAAGATTGCTGAGTTTGGACTGAACCAAATAGGATGTTACTGAATTTCCCAATTCTGACAGGTGTCAGAGGTTGTGGGGAGAAGGCAGGAGAATGGGGTTAAGAGGGAGAGATAGATCAGCCATGATTGAATGGCGGAGTAGACTTGATGGGCCGAATTCTAATCCTATTCCTTATGACCCTGATTCCAGACAGTTCTATTGAGTCCTTCCCCGAAGAATCAGTTTTCAATAATTGTCTCTCTTTCCTTGCACTCTAATTAAATTGAATTGTTACTCTCTGTTACCCAGCCTCAATGGCTTTGAACTGTTCTTCTCCACTCTTTTATCATATATTACTACTTCTAATGGTACTCATTGCATTCAGGGGTATGGCCATCCTCTATCCCAGTTAAGTCTAGTTACTGGTTAGTAGCTAGTTTCACCTAAGCATGTTGTTGGCTGTTTAGCCAGGATGGACATCACTAGTTGTCTATCCTCCAGCATGTGATTAGAGATGATGGGGACCAGGACTCATGACTGATTCCTTGAGCCGTGGCTGACACGGACACAACCCGGAAGGGACATTTGGGGTACTGGCTACGAATGGAGTTTTATTGCCCATTTATTGAAGAATTGCTCATTTATTGAAGAATTTATCTGAAGAAACCTGCTTTTTCCTGCATCATAGAAAGGTTGAGAAGTTGCTGATTAAAGATGAAGCTGTTGAGGTGAATCTCATGCCATGGCTCTTGTAGATTATAATTGTTCAAGTGATCATCCAAATATGTTTCAAATGCGATGATGATTACCTTTGTGTGGTGATTTCCAGATCCCCTAAAGTCATTGGGTGAAAGGTTTTGATCAAATCCCGTTTCTGATTCACTAAAGTTCTCCAGGAAAGAAATGTGCCATCTACAGCTGGGCTAACCTATGTGTTCAGACCTACCCCATGCAGGTGACTCTGAAATAAATATACCGTGAAATGGCCTCGCAATCCATTCAGTAAAGGATGGACAGTAAGTGTTGGCTTTGCAAGCGAGGAGCAGAAACAGAAAATGAATAAATAAAGTGTAATCCCCTAATTATTTATTAGGAAATGGGGTATTTCTCTGCTTCCTTGTTTGGTCCCTTATGCGTGATTTGTCAAAAAGGTTGATGTTATCTACATGTTTTAGTTAAATGTCCCCTCAATCTATTCTGTTCCAAAGAAAATAGTGACGTGGCTATTGGCTTCAGGCTGAAGGACTTGTTACAGAATTTTGATGAGGCCATACCTGGAAACTGTACAGTTTTGTTCGCTTTAATTAAGAAAGCACATATTACATAGTTCAAAGCAGTTTACCTGAATCCTGAGAAGAAGAGGTCATCTTATGAGAAAAGGTTGAACGGGTTAAACTGATATTCATTTAGATTAGTGAAACGGGATCTTATTGAAACATAAAGTTGTGGTGATGGTGGGGTGTTTGATATGTTGATTGCCGACAGAATGTTTCCTCTTGGGTTAGTTGGTAAATAAGAGCAATAATTTCAGAACAAGGGTCTGGAGGTTGTGAATCTTTGGAATTCTCTACCCTAGAGAGCCATGGAGGCCTGATCATTGAATAAATTGTTCTGAGGTAGATTGTTGGAAGATGGGTAAGTTGAGGGCCTTCTGGAAACTTGCAGGAAAGTGGGATTGGAGCCAGGATAGTATCAGCAGTGATCTCTTTGCTATTTTGTGAAATACTGCAGACTGGAAATTTGAAATAAAACGCAAAATGTTGGAAATGTTCAGGTTAAAGAAAATCATTTTCTGTTCTACTCTAATAACTCTAAAGTTGTTTAAGTCAGAATGAATTTGTGTTGACAACTCGTGCATCAGCGGTGCATTAACCCAATAGATGTCCCTTTAAATTGAGGTGTTGGAGCCTCTGAGCAAGCGTGCTCTGACCCTGCCTCCCTTCCCCTCATGTTCTAGGCTCACTACCCGGCCAGCTGCAGCCACATGTCACAGTGGATGGATGATGGTGGGTACTATGAGGGAATGACCATGGAAGCACAAAGCAAGCATCTCGCAAAACTCATCTCCAAACGATGTCCAAGTTGCCATGCACAGATTGAGAAGAATGAAGGTTGCCTCCAGTGAGTCTTTAAAGAGATAAGGTCTTTGAATTTGATGCTAAACAAAAACTATTCAACCCATTGAGCCAGCTCTCCCTCTTCTCTCCACTCTTTCCCCACCCTGTATTGACTTGATCATGCTGATCTACACATCTACTCTGATTTCTCTGAATCCACACAAGCTTGTTCAAAAATCGACACAATGGACACAAGGAACTGTAAATGCTGCAGTCTTGAGCAATAAAACAATGTTGCAGTAACTCAGCGGGTCAGGCAGCATTTTTATCACCCCTACTACAATCAGCCTGAAGAACGGTCCTGGCCCGAAATGTTGCCCATCCATGTTCTCCAGAGATGCTGCATGACCTGCTGAGTTACTCTTCCATTTTGTATTAATTAGACACAATCTAGTTTTCTGTAAACAACTGTCAACGAGTCAGTGAAAAATCATGTGATAAAAGGGAGTTTGACATCAAATTTCCATAAAGTCTTTTGCGTCTGATTATGTGTTCAACAGTATGACGTGTGCCAAGTGTAATCATGGATTTTGCTGGCGGTGTTTGAAGCCATGGAAACCAACACACAAAGATTACTACAACTGTTCAGCCATGGTGAGATCACTCTCCATCACCAGAATGTTTCAAGCCACGGTAACATGCGTTTTCCTTAGCTGTAAATGAGGGTGAAGGGTTGGGATGGTGGTGAGTGAACACAGTCTTTTTGATTTTAACATTTAAAGTCTTTATGAGAATTTGACCGCTTATTACAAAAATAGCTACCATGATTCCAATCCAGATTTACATTTCATATTCTATTCAGTGTTTATTTATTTCCTATTTTTCTCCCATATTGTTTCATATCCTAGAACAGACCGTAGCAGGTACCTGGCACTTTGCTTTTTTGAGTCAGTAATGGTGCATCAAGACCAAAGCTAAAATAATTGGGTGTGGACTTCCAGCTAGTTAGTCACTCCCTGCTGAGCCTAAAACCCAGAGTAACTGAGATCACTGCAGATCTGTTGCAATGCACCAGATACTCGGGTTCGATCCTGACCTCGGATGTTGCCTCCCTTTGCGTCCAGATGTTCTGGTTTCTTCCCATGTCCAAAAGACATGTAAATTGTAGATTAATTGGCTTCTGTAAATTGCCCCGAGTTTGTAGGGAGTGCATGAGAAAGTGGGATAACATAGAACTAGGGTGAACAGGTGAATGATGGTCAGCGTGGAGTTTGGTGAACCTAAGATAGATACAAAAAGCTGGAGTAACTCAGCGGGACAGACAGCATCTCTGGAGAGAAGGAATGGGTGATGTTTTGGGTCGAGATCCTTCTTCAGACTGGTTAGGGATAAGGGAAACGAGAGATATAGACAATGATGTAGAGAGATAAAGAACAATGAATGAAAGATATTTATATTTCCTCAGGTCAGTAAAGCAGCAAGGCAAGAGAAGCGATTTCACGATTATAATGAGAGATGCACCTTTCACCACCAAGCACGGGTGAGTGTGCTCAGCTTATGCACCAATGCTGAGATAAAATGTGACAAACTCTCTCCTTGAGAAGTTGGCCAGTGAACAGGAGGAACATTGCTCTGGGGTTTAGGTGCTTTTGCAGAATCCATCTGAAGTGTCCTTGCACACTTCTGGGCATCAAACTTCAGGAAATAGTCTGTAATTTTCACCACCATCAAGTGCATCTTCTTCCCTCTTCTCCCCTTTCAGCATTCCCAAGGGACCAATCCCTCTGTGATTCCCCGGTTCATTTTTCCATTTTCTTTCTCACCTTCCCATGTGGCTATTGGGCATGCAGCAACTGCCCTTTCGTCTCTTTCCTTTCCATCATCAAGGGATCCAAACAGTCTTTCTTGGTGAGACAGTGGTTCACTGGCGCTTCTTCTAATTTAATTTATTGCATTTGGGCTTACAATGCCTGCTCTACATTGGAGAAACCAAACATGGATGGATGACTGGGGAAGGTGGAGGTGGCTCAAAACCCTGGAGGCCTGGCTTCAATGTCATAAAATGGTCAATGGCGGCAGCAGCACACTCCCCAGTCCAACGGCCAGACAACCTCATCTGTGGAAGCTGTGGGAAGGGGCTGCCTGTCAAGAATATGCTTGGCTTAGTCAGCCACAGCAGGCAATGCAACGACAAATGAAACATTCCCGTCTCCAACCAGGACAACGTCAAAGCCGCACCATCATCTCTCACAGATGGACGGATGCCAACTACCACTACTCTTGCCTCTGCTGCCAGGATGGGCCGTGATTGGCTGGGTAGAGGTATGGTTGTTGGGTTAATCAGTTACAGGGAACCTAATCCTGTTTAGCGCAGAAAGACATACCTGACGGGTGAGTATCTATTAGTTTATATCTGAAGGTACACAGGTCAAATTCATATGCTGCCTGTCCATCCATATTAAGAAATCCACAGGAGTTATAAAGTCATACAGCACAAAAACATGCCCTTCGGTCCAACTCTTCCATGGTGACCAAGAAGTCTCGTAATTTGCCTGCGTTTGGTCCATATCCTACTAGAACTTTCCTATCCATGTACATCCAAGTGTCTTTTAAATGGTGTTAAAATTACCTGTTCAACTACCTCCTCTGGCAGCTTGTTCCATATATTCATCATCTGAGCGAAAAGGTTTCCCCTCAGATTTCTAGTAAATCTTGCCTGTCGCAGTTTGATGCTATGTACTCTAGTTCTTGATTTCCCTACCCTGGGTAAATGTCTCTGTGCATTCACCCGATTTATTACCTTCACGATTTTATACACCTCTATAAGATCACCCCTCAGCCTCCTGTGCTCCAAGTCCTAGCCTGCCCAACCTTTTCCTATATCTCAGCCTCTCGAGACCAGGCAACATCCTTGTAAATCTTCTCTGCCCTCTTTTAAGCTTAATGACATCCATCCAGGATGACCAAAACTGAATACAGTGCTCCAAATGCACCCCACCATCTTGTACACTGCAACGTAATCTTCTAACTTCTATACTCAATGCCTGATTGATGAAGACCAATGTACCAAAAGCCTTCTTTATCATCCTATCTACCTGTGATGCCAATTTCAGGGAGCAATGTAGCTGTACTCCTAGATCCTTCTGCTGTTCCCATATTCACCAGGGCCCATCCATTCACTATGAAGGTCGTGCCCTTGTTTGACTTCCCAAAATACAATGTCTACATTAAACTCCATTAGCTATTTCTCAGTTCACTTGCTCAGCTGATCAAGATCCTACTGTAATTATTGATAATCATTCATTGGAAATTTTGTGGATGAATAATAATTTCAAAATAATATTTGTTTGTGGTTCTAGGACTTTGCCAACAATTTGGAAGCGAAAGTCTCTGCAGTTAATGAAGCATTACAAATGAAATCATTGACATTTGTTATCGATGCATGTAAGATGCTTGCTCAGGCAAGGAAGGTGAGAGCATGGGTCATCTCTCTTTACTATTCTCTTCATTCCATCTTAGCATCGAATGTCAATGTGGCCATGGATTGCCTGACACTGTATCCCAACCCAGTATTGGTCCCAGATATTATACTCCAAACCCTACTCCAGTCCCAGACACTACCTTAAACCCAGGACTCGACCCCAACACTTCCCCGAACCATTATCTGGACCCTGACACTACCCCAACCCAGACTGGTTCTGTGCTCTTGATATCCCCGTGGGATTGGTCTCCGCACTACATCTCCCCCATAGTTAGTCTGGGAAACTGCCATCACCAGGACTGGTACTAGACCAGGAGAACAAAGAAGGGAAGAGATTGAACTTTTTTTCCCTTCCATCACAGTGAGGAATGTGGAGGAGTCACTGTGGTGGATGTTAATGTTAAAATGTATTTTGTGTGTTCTGTTGCTTTTAATTTGGTATGGCAAAACAAATTCCTCATATGTTACAAAACATACTTGGCTAATAAATTATGATTATGATCATTATGATTATGACATTATGTCACCAAGGCATGTTCCTTGATGCAATAAACGAAAGGCTGCAATGAAAAGCCTGGGAACCACAGACCAGTGAGCTTAACACCAGTGGTGGGAAAGTTATTGGAGGTACTGAGAGACAGGATCTACATCCATTTGGAAAGATGAGAGCTGATTAAGGACAGTCAGCATGGCTTTGTGTGCCCCATAGCATAGCATCCCCTATAGTCTCTTCTACTGTTTTCACCCATGCCATTTATTTCCTCTGCAATATCCCCTTGCAAACTCTCCATGCTCCGTACTCCCCTGCAATCTCTCCCCTTCAACAATCTCCTTTAAGGCATTTGACCTGTTTTGTTGTTCTCCCCACTCCCTGCATTTTCCACCCACACACTAATCTACTTTCTGCTGCATGTCTCCAGGGCTCTCACACTCTTATCCGACTGCCAGGGAACATCCCAAACTCTAGCCATTAATTGTAGAATTTCCTATTGATAGATAGACAGCCTTTGATTTGGGGACCTTTGTTTCCAATCACCATGCAAGGTTATAGAATGAAGATGTAGAAAACTACCAAGGAAATTCCAACTTCCTGCTTTAATGCTCGTAAATGAAAATCTTTTGCTCTTTATCTATGGAAAGCAGGGTATTAAGGCAATTCAATGTATTTATTTATCAGAGATGCATATATACAGGATATTCGTGTTAAGCCTCAGCATTTGCTATCGCTTTGTCAATGCACAGCTAAGGCTACAGACAGAAGAGAGCACAGATTAGTTCTGGAGAGTTTCTAATATCCAAATGTCCTTATCGTTGGCCTCTTGTATTGCAGATAAGCAAACAACAATGAAATACATATCATTAAACATGATCTGAGGATGGCTGTTTTATTCAACACGGCACTATGCATTATTTAGTCCAGAATGTACATGAAACTGGGAATAAATATTTTGTGATGCTCACCTAAATTATCAATTTGTTATTCCATTTGTAACCAGCAGGAGGGATTATAAAAACTGCTTCTAAAACTGGCCTAGCAGACTAACAGGCAGTTATCTTTTTTAATTTGTAGATTAATTGGACTCATTAAATTGCAGCTAGTGTGTAGAAAGTGAATGTGAAAGTAGAGCTGGTGTGAATGGGTAATCAATGGTCTGTGTGGACTCTGGGCTGAAGGCCCGATTCCCAGGTGTATCGTTCACTCAATTAATCAATAATTCAATCAATCAAAGGGTCCTGAGGGGCAACTTTTCACATCGAGGATAATACGTATATGCAATGAATTGCCAGAGGATGTGGTTGAGGCAGGTACAATAACAATGTTTAAAGGACATTTGGATAAGGACATGGATAAGAAAGGTTTAGAGATACATGGATCAAATACAGCAAATGGGACCCAGTTTAGATGGGTAAATTGATTGGCATTGGTGAATTGAGGTTAAGTGCCTATTTCTGCATAACTCCAATACCCTGCATCTGGGTCCATCGCCAATCCCTGGCCAGGGCGAGGGCCAGATGCGTGAGACCACTTCCCAGGACATTGACTGCTGTTTTTTTGCTGCGCATTATTCCTGCACTTCCATAGTGGAAGGGTTGTGGAAAGGAGCCCTGATGTGCAACCACTAGTAGTGAAGGTAAATATTGTTTTATGACTGGAATTGTGTTTTTTTTAGCTCAACATTGGTTGTGTCTGGTTTTATCAGGTATTGGCCTATTCTTGTGTGTACAGTTACTATAATCAGGACACAGAGAAGATGGATATAATGGAGCAGCAGACAGAGAATTTGGAGTTGCACACAAATGCCCTGCAGATCCTACTTGGTGAGTCCCAAGTCAGCCTTGAAGTTTACAAGTTTTGGTAAAATTTACAAAGAAAGAAAAGGCATTTAGATAAAAAATGTCTAATCTGTGAAAATATCTCCTTTTAAAATGAACTTTTTTCCCAGGGTGGAAATGTTAAAGACGAGAGGGTCAAAGTTTAAAGGAAGTGTGTGGGACAGGTTTTATTTTACACAGGTAGTGGATGCCTGGAATGCGCTGTCAGGGGTTCTGGTGGAGGTAGATGCACACAGATATTGTGGGCCGAAGGGGCTGTTTCTGTGCTATACTGTTCTGTGTTCTATGAAAAGATGTACATTTGTTGGCAGCTTGATTAGAGACTAAAAATAGATCATCTGAAAATTTAGTCCGACCAAATAAAAGGTTCATGCTTCCAAATTGTGAACACCCCATGTCATAGAATCAGAGGTATAGAGCATGGAAACAGGCCCTTCAGTCCAACTTGTCTATATCCACCAAGTTGCCTACCTGAACTAATACGATTTGCCTGTACTTGCCCCATATCCCTCTAAACCGTTCTGATCCATGTATCTGCCCAAATATCTTTTAAATGTTGAAATCATAACTGTCTACCAATTCCCCAGGCAGCTTGTTTCACATATCCACCATCCTCTGTGTGGAAAAACTTACCTCTCAACCCCCCTTTAAATCTAGTTTTCGACCCCTCCACCTTGGGGAAAAAACTGTGGCTATTGAGCTTATCAGTAACCCTTATGATTTTATAATTCTATAAAGTTACACCTCAATACCTAGCCCTCCCCCAGGTGAAATAGCCCCACCTCAAATTAAGTCTTTCCTTCCAACAATACCCTCCAGGCTCAGTAACATCCTTATGTCTTTTCTGCACCCTTTCTAACAATGACATCCGGCCGGTCTCACTTACATCTCTTACATGCCAACTCTTGTATTCAATGCCCAGACTGCCGAAGGCAAGCGTGTCACCATCCTGCCTACCTGTATCACCACTATCAGGGAACTATGAACTGCGGCACGGTAGCGCAGCGGTAGAGTTGCTGCTTTACAGCGAATGCAGCGCCGGAGACTCAGGTTCGATCCTGACTACGGGTGCTGCACTGTAAGGAGTTTGTACGTTCTCCCCGTGACCTGCGTGGGTTTTCTCCGAGATCTTCGGTTTCCTCCCACACTCCAAAGACGTACAGGTGTGTAGGTTAATTGGCTGGGTAAATGTAAAAATTGTCCCTAGTGGGTGTAGGATAGTGTTAATGTACGGGGATCGCTGGGCGGCACGGACTTGGAGGGCCGAAAAGGCCTGTTTCCGGCTGTATATATATGATATGATATGATATGTATTTGTACTCCGAGGTATGTCTGTGCAACAGTACTCTTCGGAGCCTTTTATGACTGTGCAAGGTCTGCCAAAATGCTACATTCTCCTGATTGTGCCGTACAACCTGAGGGCTTCACAATTCACTGCATGGACAGTATGGAATTCCTGGGCAAGGTAAGTGGCAGAGGGGTCTGAAACCCATTCCCCAGTGAAGTCAAATCTGAGGCACTCAAGTCAGGTGACCCTGAAATCTAGGTACAACCGTTGCAGAGCCCAGGGGCGCACAGAGTCAATTCCAGACTAAGTTAGAGTCCCAGACAAACCACTCAGACAACTTTTGATTGTGCAAAGTCGTGTTGTAATCTATTGAAGATCTGGTATCTATCTGAAGCATCACTTTGTCTCTCTCAGAGGAAACCCTGTTGCAATGCACGGACCTGGCTTCTTGCATTCGCCTTCTCAAACCGCAACACTTGAACACTGGTTTGGAGTTGATTCGCAGGATACAAGAAAGACTGCTTGCTATCCTCCAGCACTCAACACAGGTAATCAAAACAGACAGATGTTCAGTTGTGTGATTTAAATTTGAAAGTTTTCCTTTGGAATAGGAACATTTTTCCTTGCTGTCTTCCCAAGTCAGGCAGGAAGATTTAGCAGATGCGCTCCCTCCAGAAGCAATACTGCACTTAACCAGTTGAAATTATGCAGAAGAGCTAATCCTTCCTTAGAAAGGGTTCTAAGAACCCTGCGAACTTAGAACAAAGTTATATGATGAAAGCTGTTCGAGAGAGAAAGCCCAAAGGAATGTAAAAACTGTGAAACACAGAGCTGTGGGAAATGTCATGCAGATCAGGCCATGCTAATTGGAGAGGGAAATACAGAGATGACTGACCTTCAGAAAAGCTGGCCAGTTCCAATGGAAACACAGAAAGCATGTTACCTGAAGTTTGTGAATTAAGTACTGTGCCCAAATGAAAGATGAAATTAACCTAATTATAACCGTGCAAGAGGCTACAAAAAGAGAGTGGATGGAGAATCAAGAGACTGCAGATGCGAGGATCTTGAGCAAAGACAAAGTGCTGGAGCAACTCAGTGGGACAGGCAGCATCTGTAGAGGGAAATGGACAGATGACACTTTGGGTTGGAACCTTTCCTTAGTTGGAGGGGAAAGCAGGTAAAGAGGGGTAGGGCAAAGACTGGCAAGTGATAAGTGGATGGAGAATAATATGTTGGATGCGGAGGCTAGTGGTGTGAAAGGTGAGGACTAGGGGAACTTTATACTTGCTCCAGGGAGGGGGAGTCAGAGCAAAACTGTGGGAAGCAGAAGAATGTTCAAATGGACATCTTGCTCGGCATGGGAGGGCCAAAGGGTCTTATTGAAACATATAAGATAATTAGGGGATTGGACACATTAGAGGCAGGAAACATGTTCCCAATGTTGGGGGAGTCCAGAACAAGGGGCCACAGTTTAAGAATAAGGGGTAGGCCATTTAGAACGGAGATGAGGAAGAACCTTTTCAGTCAGATTGGTGAAGGTGTGGAATTCTCTGCCTCAGAAGGCAGTGGAGGCCAGTTCGTTGGATGCTTTCAAGAGAGAGCTGGATAGAGCTCTTAAGGATAGCGGAGTGAGGGGGTATGGGGAGAAGGCAGGAACGGGGTACTGATTGAGAGTGATCAGCCATGATCGCATTGAATGGCGGTGCTGGCTCGAAGGACTGAATGGCCTACTCCTGCACCTATTGTCTAATGTCGATAAAGGGCCTTTTTCCATGCCATATGACTCTGGCTCGAGGTATATCTTCCGACTTTGTGGAAACCGAGGGAGGAAATTACGGAGGCCCTTGCAGAGATATTCACCTGCATCTTTAGCTGCAGGCGAAGTTCAGGATGTTATACTGTTATTCAAAAAAGTCAACAAGGATAAGCCAGGGAACTACGGATCGGTAGTTTGGCTTGGAGGAAGGAGTCCAAGGATAGTTGTGGATAATTGTTTTCTGATGGGTCGAGGAGCCTGTTTCTGTAATGTATAGTTCTATGACTCTATTACAATGAATCAAAGTGTAATTGAATCAGTACTTCACCTGGAACGACTGTTTGGATCCCTGGATGGTGGGAAGGGAAGAGGTGAAAGAGCAAGTATTGCATTTCTGTCGGTCAATGGGAAAATTGCGTATTTTGGACTGCTTTTGCTTGGTTGTGTATACCTTGTAAACTGAAATTAAATTGATTGATAGGTGATGTGGGAACTGGATGAAATTATTCAATTACCCCCAAAGCTTAATATTGTTGGAAATTTGAACGGGCACCAGATCTTTGTTTAATATAGTGGAACAGGTGCCCCATATTCACAGAAGTCACAATCTGCTCCAGTGGAGACATTTACATCTCGATTAGAGATAATTAGGTGCATAAGAGTTTGAACATTTGTATTGTAGGGTTCATGGTCTCGGTATTTGTAAACAATAATCATGTTGTTATGGAATTATAATTTGCTGTTTCAGGATTTCCGAGTGGGGTTTCAGCCAAAGCAAGGAGTTGATCAGAATGAAGTCCAATCCAGAGACCATTCAAATACCGCACCATCTGATTGCATCAAAGAGTAAGTCCAAGAGCATCCTGGCAGAATGCAATGCAAGGTTGACATCATGGGCCATGGGCTGATACTGGGAGAGTCCAATGTTTAACGGAGCAGAATAGTAGATTCTGGAGAGTTGGAAGGAAATATCACCAACTAGAGGGAGTGGTTACCAAGCATTTGAAGTATTGGACTACTCCAGTGGCCTGGATACAGGATCTAGGACTTGTTCAAATGTCACCATTGCAACTGGGGAATTTAAGTGCATTGAATTAAGGAACCTGGAATTTAAAGGTTTGTGTTGGTAATGATGACCATGAAATAACTGGACTAATTTACTTCACGGATGTCCTCTTGGACAAGTGACCTGCCCTTGTCTAGTTGGACCTAACTATGACCACAGCTGTGATTGGTCCATAGGTGACCCCCCCCCCCACAAGCTGTCCAGTTCCAGCAAAACCACTGCAAAAACATGTGAATAAAAGCAGGCTGGACAGGTAAGAACTGGTTTAGCCATTGACTTCAGAGATACCAGCAAGACCTCTTGGTCCATTGACTTTGAAAATCTTTCCTCACAAATAAATGGGGACTGGTGCCTAAAGAGGGAGAGTTATTCGCACAGACCAGGCAAACAACCACCTGGCATGCTTATGTTCACACAACCACAGCTATCAGCACGTGTCACCAGCAGGACACAATGCCAGTGGAAACTTGACGTGGTGGCTAAGTTACTAGCCTAAGATTGGTTATTGACCTGGAGACATGAGTTCAAATCCGATCATGGGAGTGAGAGAATTTGTTCAAGCAGAAAAATAGAAGTCAAATAAGTAGTCTGTGTCAGCCATGGCAGTACTTCCCAGAAGGGCATGCTGCAGTTGGGATCTTGAGAGGAAGGCAAGATGGGTCTCCTGCTCAGAACTTCTTGCTAGTCATGGTTGCCAATGTTTGTCAATAGTGCTTGCATTTGCCATCATTGAGGATGGGGATGGCTCTTGGAGTCCCCTCCTGCGATAATTGTTTAATTTCCACCACTGGCAGGAAGGTAGATGGATTTTATTGCAGTTATGTTAATGCAAGACGCCTGAGGTAAGGTGGATGAACTGAGGGTGTAGATCAGTTTGTGCACCTGGGACATTATAGCCATTACAGAAACCTGACTAAGAGAGGGACAGGACTCACAGCTTAATTACAGGTGCTGCAGGGGAGATAGAAGTGGGGGTAAAAGAGGAGGGGATGTTGCTTTATTGAGAGCATCGCGGAGAGGTCCAAAATGACATTTCTGAAGCAGTGTACGATGAGGCGATCTGGGTGGTGCTGAGAAATAAAAAGATGATCACTTTGATATTGTACTGTAGGCCTCCAAATAGTTAACGGGGAGTAGAGGTACAAATATGCCAGGAGATTGCAGACAGCTGCAAGCCTGATGAGGTTGTCCTTGTGGGGGATTTTAAAGTTTTCCAATATAGATTGGCACTGAAATGATGTTAAGGGCTTAGATGTGGTGGAATTTGTCAAATGTGTTTAGGAAGGTTTCTTCGTGCAATATGTAGAGGGGTCTATAATGGAGAGGGCGAGCTTAACCTCCCCTGGGAGAATTGGGCAGGGCAAGTTACTGAAGTGTTAGTGGGTAAACCTTTTGGAACCAGTGATCACAATTCTATTACCTTTGATATAGTCACAGTCCAGAAGTTAAAGTTCTACATTGGGTAAGGTCACCTTTGATGGTATTAGACAGGAAAACGCAAAAGTTGATTGGATGAGGGATACCTGGAAAGTGGGGTGGTTTTAAAAAATGTGATAGAGTTCAAGGCATGCATATTCCTATCAGGGTGCAAGGCAAGGCAGGTGAGGAGAGCAATTGAGGCTCTGGTCAGGGAAAAGGATGAGGCATAGGTCAGGTATAGACAGCTGGGATCAAATTATCCCTGGAGGAGTACAGAAGAATGAGGAACATACCCAAGAAGAAAATCACAAGGGCAAAAAAAGAAGGAAAAGGGCGACTAGGCTTGTATACACTGGAATTTAGAAGGATGAGAGAAGATCTTATCGAAACGTATAAGATTATTAAGGGGTTGGACACGTTAGAGGCAGGAAACATGTTCCCAATGTTGGGGGAGTCCAGAATAAGGGGCCACAGTTTAAGAATAAGGGGTAGGCCATTTAGAACTGAGATGAGGAAAAACTTTTTCAGTCAGAGAGTTGTGAATCTGGAATTCTCTGCCTCAGAAGGCAGTGGAGGCCAATTCTCTGAATGCATTCAAGAGAGAGCTAAATAGAGCTCTTAAGGATAGCGGAGTCAGGGGGTATGGGGAGAAGGCAGGAACTGATTGAGCATGATCACATTGAATGGCGGTGCTGGCTCGAAGGGCCGAATGGCCTCCTCCTGCACCTATTGTCTATTGTAATGAAATCAATTTGGCAGATTTGATCCAAAGAGAATCCAAAGAGAATGTATAAGTATATTAAGGGGGAAAGGATGAATAGAAAGAATGTGGTCCATCAGAAAACAAAATGGTTATTTATGTGTGGAGCCGCAGGTGATGGGCAACATCCTCAATGAATATTTTTCCTCAGTCTTTACTGCGGAGAAAGACATGAAGACTCAGAAACTTGAAAGTTAATGGATATGTCTTGAGGATTGTTCTTATTACAGTTGAGAAAGTGCTTGGTATCCTAAGACATATGAAGGTAGATAAATTTCCTGGGCCAGATCAGATATATCCAAGGACACTGTGGGAAGCTAAAGAAGAAATTGCAGGGATCCTGGCTGAGTTATATAAATCATATAAAGGGGGAAAGGATGTGAATGTGAATTAGATAATAAATTAGACATGGGTGAGGTGCTGGCAGACTAGAGGGTGGCTAATGTTGTGCCTTATTTAGGATGGGCTGCAAAGAAAAATTTGTAAACTATAGACCAGTAAGCCTAACATCTGTGGTAGGAAAGTTACTGGAGAGGATATACATGCGGTTGGAAAGGGGTTGATTAGGGATAGTCAGCATTGTTTTGTGTGGGAGATCATGCCTCACAAATTTGAGTTTTTTGCAGAAGTAACCAATAAAATTGATTAGGGAGGACAAGGATAGACCCTTAGAGTAATTCAGAAATGATGGTGCAGACACGAAAGGATATGTTATCGAGGTGAATGAATTGGAATAGAAAGAACCAAGGACACTTTCAGATGGGTGGATAATACTGGAGAGATATTGGAGGAAGTGTGGTGAGCAGGGTCAAAAGATGAAGTGAAAACTGTTCATAAGATTGACACTTGTAGCAAGAGTGTGAAATTGCTTTGAGTCTAAGAACAAAGTTATAACCCAGATCACCATTTTCAGGTGGGGTTGGTGCCATCCATTTAATGAAAGATAGGTGTGTCTCCAATCCAAACTAAACTGGCAGAATACACATCCGGTCGGTGTTGGTACTGTAATTAAGTTAATTTTCGACATTCACATGTGATGCAAAATTCAAGATAAGTCAAGTCAAAAGCATGTTTAGTTGTCATATGCACCAGGAATATAGTGAAATTCTTACTTGCTGCAGCTTTACAAGTACATTAACACAACAGCGTAACACATAAATATGCAATAGTCACTATTACAATAGATTATCAGTAATATTAGGTATACATACCATGATAGTGCAAAGTACCGTGATTGCAGGTTAAGACAGTGAAATGCAAGTACAACAGGTGATGCAGAGAGAAAAATAAACAGTGCAGAGAAACCACTGTTTAAAAAAAGTATAGGCTGCAGGAGGTAGATTTGGACTACGTCCTTAGCTAGTGAGAGGCCCATTGAATACTGATTACAGCAGGGAAGAAACTTTCTGAATCGGGTACGACATGCTTTCAAGCTTTTGCATTTTCTACACCAATGACCCTGGTGTAAATGGATCTTAACTATGTTGTCTGCTTTCCTGAGGCAGCATGAAGTGTAGATGTAGTCAATGCTGAAGAGGTTGGTCTGAGTCTATTTCCACAACTTTGCAATTTCTTGTGGTCTTCGGCAGAGCTGTTGCCAAGCCAGATTTGATGCATCCTTATCAGATGCATTCTGTGGTACATCTGTAGACATTGGTAAGAGTCATGCTGAATTTCCTTCATTTTCTGAGGAGATGTTGGTATGCTTTCCTGGCCATAAGGGTAATGTAGTTGGACCAGAATTTATTATTAGTGACACAGAAGGACTTGAAGTTGTCGACCATCTCCACTTCAGCACCATTGATGCAGGCTGGGGTTTGCACTGCACCCCACTTCCTTAGGTCAATGACTAGCTCCTTTGTTTTGCTGACATTGACAGAGAAATTGTCATATTGACAGTGTTACTCAGCTCTCTATTTCATTGTTTAAGATCTGGCACACTATGGTGGTGTCATCTGCAAACTTGTAAATGGAGATAGAGCAAAATTTGTTGTGAATGTACAGTGAGAATAGCAAGAGACCGAGAACGCATCCTTGTGGAGCACCAGTATTGAGAATTATCATAGAGGATGTTTTTTGACCTATTCTGACTGATTACGGTCTATTGGTCAGGAAGTATCTGGTGGCAGAGGGTGAGGTGGTTTTGAGTTCTTGAGTATGGTGATGAGTTTGGTTGGAATTATGGTGCTGAAGGCAGAGCAACAAGAAATAGAAGTTTATCATAGGTGTTCCAGTGGATTAAGGCTGTCTGAGAAGCTGGAGTTGAATGTGTGCCATGACCAACCTCTCAAAGCACTTCATGGTGGTAGATGTCAGAGTCATCGGGCAGTAGGCATTAAGGCACGCTACCTTGCTTTTTTTTCTTTGGCACTGGGATAATGGTCCTCTTCTTAAACCAGATGGGAATCTCAGAATGGAGTCGGGAAAGGTTAAAGATGTCCCCAAATATTCCTGCCATGTGGTCTGTACAGGTTCTGAGGTCAGGCCCATGATCTCTAGCTCGGCCAATTGCTTTCTGCGGGCTCACTCTTTGTACGGTTTGATTGTACATGGTATGATATGATTTGCCTGAATAGCAGCAAAACAAGGCTTTTCACGGTATTGCAGTGCACCACACCTGGCAATAATAAACCAATACCAAATTACTTTGTTTTGATATTTATCATAGAACATACAGTATACCACAGGAACAGGCACTTCGGCACACTGTTGCAAACATGACGTGAAAACCAACCTTTATCTGCCTAGACATAATCCATAACCCACCATTCCATGCATATCCATGTGCTTATCCAAAAGCCTCTTAAATGCCACTATCGTATACACCTCAACCATCACCCCACCAGCAAGCTCCAGGTGCTCACCACCTTCTATGTAAAAAAAAATTCCCTGCACATCTGCTTTAAACTTTGCCCCTCTCACCTTAAAACGATGCTCTCCAGTATTCTATATTTCCATCCTGGAAAATATGTTCTGACTGTCTACCCTATCAATGCCTCATAATTTTTTATACTTCTATTAGGTCTCCATGCAACTTCCAGCTTTCCAGAAAGATTTATCCAAGTCTGTGTAACCTCTCACTGTAGCTAATACCTTCTAATCCAGGCATTATTTTGGTAAATCTCCTCTGCCCCCTTTCCAAAGCCTCCACATGCTTCCTGTAATGGAGCGACCAGAACTGCACACAAATGCAGCCTAACCAAATCTCTTTAAAGCTGCATCATGACTTCCTGACTCACTCAATGCCCCAACCAATGAAGGGAATCATACCATATACTTTTTTTACCACTCGATCTACTTGTGTTGCCAATTTCAGGGAGTTGTGGATTTGGACCCAAGATCCCTCTACCCCAATGCTGTTAATAGTCTTGCCATTAATTGTATATTTTCCCCTTACATTCGGCCTCCCAAACTGCAACACCTCACACTTGCCCGGATTAACTCCATCTGCCATTTCACTGCCCACTTTTGTATCTTATCAGGAAGAAGATAGAAAAATAAAACAAGATACAAAGACATATAAAATAGAAAGAATGGTGGTTTTACTAAAATAAAAGCTAAACTTAGTTTATACCTCTGGGTATAAAGCAAAGAGAAAATTTAGAAGACAGCAGAGCTCTTGGATTATGATATGGCTTGACAGGAGAAATATGGAGAATATATGAAGAGATGAGAACTGGAGGCCACAATTATAAGATGCCTTCTAATAAATCTAACAGGGAATTTAAGTTGCTTGCAAAAGAAGGTGAGAATGTGGGACTTGCTGCTACATGAGCTGAGGCAAATACCATAGCAGCTCTTAAGAGGAACTTGGGTAATCACATGTGGGGCTGCGGACTGAACAGATAGGTTGATAGGAATAGCTGAAATAGGATAGGAGTTGGTTTCTGTGGAACAAAAGATGCCAAATATTGGGGCCATACCGATTCCTTGGGCATTCCTTGGGAAATCCCATGCTGAGGTACAGTTCAACACAGCACAAGTTTAAGATTAGCAATTGGTTCCATGGATGTGGTGACCAATCCAATTTTAACTGTTACCATGAGATCATACTAAATGGAAGTTTTGCTCATTAGTCTTGATATTTGACCGAGTTACATGTTAGATTTCAGAAGAAACTGTGTGCCGTCCTATGATTGATTGCATTTCAGTGATAGTTACTTGAAACACAGTTGTCCGGAGATTTCAAAGGTTTACCTGTGGAATCTTGAAGCACTTTAGGAACATTGATTTCACATGTAACTGTCAGAATTTACAATGGCGAACAGCAATAATCTAAATTGGTTTCAGGATAGCAAGCTCCTATTAGTGCAGTAAATGGAAGTGCAAAATATTCTCCATCCTCCAAATGGAGGTGTTACTCAAGATGTCTCAATAAGTCAGAGTGGGTTAGAGAATTAGTGGTAGGCATTACACCGTCTCAATCTCATAACTGGCAGAACAGGCTTAATAGGCTTGGATAGCCTGTTCCTGTGTTCCCAACAATTACTGATGGGGCAGCCCCAGTCGACCCTGCTTAGATGGTCCACACTGATATAGTTGCCTTCAATCTTTGTAGCAGTCCATCACCAAAGGTGAGTTCTGCCCCACCAGGACTGCAGGAGATGGGGAATAAAGGTGGACATCGAAGGAGTCGCAAGCCATGGAAATCTGAGGTAATCCTCAAGGTGCTTTACAAAGGCTTCATTAAAGGAATGGATGATTAGCCAAAAGGAGGGGAGATATTTCAGATGAAGAAAAGTTTGGTTAAGAAGGTTAGAGTGAGGGGCATTGTGGGTGGGAAACAACTATTCTGTAGATTCTAAAATGCAGGGAATTGGTAAGAAAGGAAGCTAAGAGTGGAGTAAATTATGGGAAAATAACCATGTTCAACAAGTAATTATGAAAGTAAATAGTACGTTAGCCATTGTTGCAAGGGGACTGCCATACAGAAGGAAGAGTCGCTACAATTGTACAGAGTTTTCCTCCAACCACTAATGGAAAAGTTTATTTATCTAAAGCCAGATATACTTGCCTTGAAGTTGGTGGGAGATTCATTATGTATGAGAGTCACAAATTGAGTATTTAGTGATAGAATGTGGGGCTGGAAAAGGATTGTGAGACAGGAAATGTTCAGACAAGTATTTGAGAAAAGATGCAAAGCCAGTCATACTCAGTTGGTTTGCATGCTAGATTACAGCAGAAATTAATGTTCCGCAGTGCATTGATTACTTTGAAGACTCGAGGAACTGCAGATATTGGAATCTTGTGAACAACACAAAGCGCTGGAGGAACTCAGCAGATCAGGAAGCATCAGTGAAAGGCATGGATTAGCGACATTTCATATTGAATACGACATCAGGCAAAAGCTCTGTCCTGTTAATGAAATAATTATAAATTGATGATAAACATAAAGGGCTTTGATTAAAAACTGAAGATTAGATCCATAGGCAAGATACGTATCAGATAGACCCTTTATATGTACCTTTCACAATTCCATGATGTCCCCTTTATCATTTTGGAGGGAAACAGGTTTTTTTTTAGAAATATTGCTAAATAATCGACAATTATGCAAAATATCATCCCTTTTAAAATTCTGGCTTTCTTAATATACTGTGCCACTGACTTTTCTGTTAGGCTCCTGCTTCTGATGCCGATGCCCGCTGTAACATTTCCTGCTTCCTGTGTTCCCCGCTGCTAATTGCCCGCTATTCAGTGGAACAACAAAAGAAAGCAAAGGGTTCAACAGATATCTATTCAACTTCCGAGGGCTGAAAGAGTAGCTTTGATCCAGCACCCTCCATGATCTCCTGGCCACCCAACAGCTTTACTGTAGTCATTGTAGGAATTCTGGGAGCCAATTTGCACACAGTCACAAGGTAATTACCAAATAATCTGCTTTTGTTAAAATTATGTTTTAAGTTGCAATTATTGGTCCTGACACCAGAGTGAAATTTTTTGAATGTGTCATTGGATTTATATTTTTCTGAACCAAGTTGGCTGTTTAACCTTGTATCCCAAAGGTCAGACTCTCAGGAGCTCCAACCAGACCGTGTACAAATCTCTGGTGGCATAAATCTACCACAATTAAAAAATGTTAAGTAAGATCTTGGCCAAAATCAGCAGTCTTTTGGTAGCAATTTGTGATCTGATTGTCACTGGCGAGGGTGGTATTTATTTCCCATCCCTAATTGCCCATAAGGAGGTGCTGGAAAGCTGTGGTCCTTCTGCTGAAGCTGTTCTCACAACCTGTTGGGAATATCCAGGTTGGCAACTTGTGTAATTTGGAAGGGAATGTGCAGATGGTTCCCATGCACAAGATGCCTTTTTCTCCTTGGAAGTGGAGATCACAAACTTGGCAGATGCTGCTGGATATTGGAGATGAGTAACTGTCATGTATTTTATAGATGTTGCACACTGTGATGTTTTGTCCTAGATGGCGTTGACCCACATTTGTTGTTGGAACTACAAAAATGTATTGCATCACACTCCTGCCTTGTCAAAGGTGGAAGGGCTGTCGGATGTCAGGAAATTAGTCACTCATTGGAGGTTACCTGCGTCTGAACTGCTCAGGCAGCCGTGGTGTTTACATGTATGGACCAGCTGAGGTTCCGCTCAATAATGACCTGCAGCACTTGATAGGGGCGACTGCCTAATGGTAATGGCCCCAAAAGGCTAGGGTAGATAGTTCAATTCTCCTGAAAGTAAAAAAAACTACAAATGGTGGAAATCTGAATACACAGGAAATAGTGGAAACAAGGTCAAGCAGCTACTGTGGAAAGAAAACAATGTTTCAGTGCAGATATCTTTTGTTAGAACTGGGAATGAGATATAAATTGCAGAGAAAGTGGCAGGAGGAATGGATAGGGCAATCTGTGACAGAGAGAGACCAGGTTGCACTAATGAGGAGAAAAACCTACAGCTGGAGAATTCACTACTGAGTTTGTACAGTCGGAACATACCCGAATTGAAGAGGAGTTGTCCTCTGGCTCATTTTAGCCTTGCTCTGGTATTTCAGGAGGCCATGAACAGTTAAATCAAAGTAGGATGGAGAATTAAAGAAATTAGTAATTGAAAGCTCAGGATCACTCCCGATGAATGAAGGCAGATGCTCGGCAAAATTAACCATTCATTCTGCTTTTAATTTCTCCATCGCAGAGACCACATAGTGTGCACTAAATATAGCGCACTAGCCTGATAAAAGTGCAATCCCTGCGTCACCTGGAAAGATTGCTGTAGTCTTGGATGGTGAGAAGGGGAGAGGGCGTTGCATCTCTTGCAGTGGCATGGTAAAGTGCTGTAACAGGACAAATGTGTGGGGATGGAAGGATGGGCCAGGGAGTTATGAAGGGGTCAGTACTTTTAAAATACTGAAAGAGGGATTATACATCAGGCGACAGAATTTTGTTGAGGATGGCAAAAATTGTGAAGGATGATGTGTTGAATATGGGGACTGGTGGGGTGGAAGGTGAGAACCAGGATAACTGTTTTCCTTGCTCTGTCCAGATGTCAGATATTGATGCAGGAAATAAATACTTTATTTCCATATTTCCTTTTGATGTTCTTCTGTGGCATAAATGTTATTTCCTATTAGAAGCCCATGTCTGAATTTTGTCTGGCTCTTGCAGCATGCTGACACAGATGGCTTAATTTTCTATAGGTATGGATGGGTGACTGTTAATTCGTAAACTCTGCCCTTCTCGGTCTGTCTTGATGCTTTGCCAGCTGCTTTCACATTTTGGGTCGTAGAAACATAGAAAATAGGTGCAGGAGTAGGCCATTTGGCCTTTCGAGCCAGCTCCGCCATTCAATATGATCATGGCTGATTATCCGAAATCAGTACCCCGTTCCTGCTTTCTCCCCATACCCCTTAATTCCGTTAACCCTAAGAGCTATATCTAACTCTCTTGAAAACATCCAGTGAATTGACCTCCACTGCCTTCTGCGGCAGAGAATTCCACAGATTCACAACTCTCTGGGAGAAAAGGTTTTTCTTCATCTCAGTCCAAAATGGCCTACCCCTTATTCTTAAAATGTGACCGCTGGTTCTGGATTCCCCCAACATTGGGAACATTTTTCCTGCACCTAGCCTGACCAATCCCTTAAGAATTTTATATGTTTCTACCAGATCCCCTCTCATCCTTCTAAATTCCAGGGAATATAAGCCCATTCGATCCATTCTTTCTTCATATGTCAGTCCAGCCATCCCAGGAATTAACCTGGTGAACCTACCCTGCAGTCCCTCAATAGCAAGAATGTCCTTCCACAAATTAGGAGACCAAAACTGCATACTCCAGGTGTAGTCTCACCAGGGTCATGCTGGTCATGACATGCCCTTCTACCTTTCCTGTTGAACCATGATTGATGGTCTGGCCTGACTGTAAGATTATGCCGGACCACAAGGTGATAGATTATAGGCTACATTTCCGCTGCCACTCCACAGAAACTCACGTGTTCCGAGCCACCAGATCTATTCCTAGTCCATCCTTTGTAACATTATTGACAGCCACACAACACAATGATGTCAGTGTGAAGATGGTACGTAAAGTCTCACAAACTATGCTACCATAGGCAAGTGCATCTTCTACGGATGGATTGGGTGGACAAGGTCAAATTGATTCTTTCTTTGTGATGATCCACTCATTACCTGCTGCAAACCCAATCTGACAGCAATGATCCTTTGGTCAGAGGCACCAGGCCACTCTTGGTGATGGACATTTAAATCCTTTGAAAGAACACATTCTGTACCCTTGCTATTTTTAATGCTTTGTTCAAGTATTGTCCACTTGAACGAAGTGGGGCAATGAGGAGCAATGATTCATTGGTTGAACAATGTTGCTAGGTGATACGCAGTAGGTTTGATCATGATATCTTATTAGCATGAGATTTCATTAGTGCTGGAGTCAATGTTCAGGACTTCCAGGGCTATTCCTTTTCACCAAATACCAAAGTTCCAACACCTTTGGTGGGTCTCTTCTATCAAGTGGTCAGGATGTATCTGGGGATTTTGAAGGAGGAGTATGGCATTTGCTCTATGTATGAAGTTATGAATGTTGCTGTTGCTTGATCCATCTTTGGAACAGCTTTCCCAGTTTAGACAGTTGTCCACAAGATATTGTGAACGTGAAGTGGAAGTGCTGAATTTTGGTAAGTAAAACCAGGGTTTGACTTTTACAGTGGCCCATATAGTTTTGAGGAAGATGGAATTATGATTATTAACCTTTCGGTTTGTTTGAAACATTTTTTCAAATAAATATTCGGTTAACAGAAATGAATTATCCCTGAAACAAGAAAGCACCTTTTAGAAACAAGGGGGTCCTGAATTCTTTCATAGCTTAACACAGAGAACCATACAAATTTACAATACTGAATGCCATCGAACCCATTGTGTCCATGTCAGCTGTGAAAAGCTACTTAGAACAGTCCCTAAATATTCCAAAATTATAACCACTCCTGTTTGCCACAGAGCGAAATCAGGCAGCCAAACAGAGGACGAGGATGGAGAATACGAAGATGATGATGATGATGAATATGTCCCAGAATGGCACGATACGTATGATGATGATGAGTATATTGACGAAGATGATTTTTCAGATGATGAATCGGAGAATCTGGAAGATGACTATGTTTATGAATAAAGAGAGTTGAGATTTATTTATATATATATTCTGAATGAGTGGACAATTTAAGCTAAAATAGGAAATGTAACTGGTTATAGTCAGATCAAATTATCCCGGTGCACTCTAATGACAGTACCCTCTACTTTTATGTTCGGCCACCTCTGGTTAACTGGCTACTTAATTTCTTTTAAAAGCTAAATTTATTTTAGTGTTCAGATTCAAGTTTTAAAAAAAATACGAAGGAAAAATACTGAGGGTATTTTTTGTTACATGTATTTAACCACACTCCCTGAAAAGGGACTGAAAACCTGCTACTGAATTGGTTGTGGGAGATGAACGCTATGTTCAGCAAAGAAACAAAGGGCATCAAAGCCTGCACGTACCTGAAAGCTTCCACCATTCGCATAATGTTCTATCTTTGACAAATTCCAGTTATGCAAGTTATGAAAATAAAATACTTCCAATGTATAAACTTGTACTCTCTTCCTCCTCATCCATTTTTTGTTTAATCTAATAAAATTTAATTGCTCCTCACCGTCTCAATATGAAAATCACCATTTTTTTTAACCTCAACATTCTCCCATCTTGTTTGCAGATTTCAAAATTCTTGGTTTACTAATTCATCCACGACCTTCCTAAGCACACCTGCAATTTCAGCTTGTCTCATGCCAACTCACTCTTATGAATCTGTTATTGAACCACTACTGAACTTTAATACCACGCTCATCCAAGCACTCCCACTACAACCCATTCACTGGTGGGATCGCTTCCTGAATCTCTTCAGCTTGCCATCTCTCAAGTTACCTCAGCATTCCTTTCTTAATGTAAAAAAATCCCTTTTAAAAGCAAGTTGAAGTGTTTTGAATATTATGATATTTCCAAAGGAGAAAATTCCAATTCTCTAGTAAATCTCTGGTGACAGATCTTACCTGAAATTTTAACGTTTCAGATGTTCATTAAAAACCCCCCAATATGGCCCAATATTCCATATCATAATCAGTTCACTCCTGTACCTCAACTGTTTTATTCTCTACTTTGTGCTCTCCCAAAGGGGAATTTAAAAAATGTTGCATTTACAATGTTGCTCTGTTATGTCTTGCATCTTTGATAAATTCACTCCCAATCAACCAAACCCCAAATCCATCCTAAATTAGTCCCCACGTTTGGCCAAGTTACAAAAGTAAATTCACATTTCACTGAAATGCTCAGGGATGTGGTAGGTGCAATAAAGGCAATTGTTTAAAATATAAGTCCTGCTTCATAGATACATAGACAATAAGTGCAGGAGTAGGCCATTTGGCCCTTCGAGCCAGCACCGCCATTCATTGTGATCATGGCTGATCATCCACAATCAGTACCCCATTCCTGCCTTCTCCCCATACTCCTTGATTCCACTAGCCCTAAGAACTCTATCTAACTCAATGATCCTTTCATTTCAATGATCACAACAACTCCAACCGAAGGATTTAATTTTGACTGAACAATACTTAAAATCAGCTATTCTTAATTTGTCATTTCAGGACTCTTTAAAAGTCTGAAGTTATGTTGGTAATGTGAGCTATCTAGTTTTGTCCACTGCAGTGGAAAAAAAAACTTAAACCAGGAGGTGATATCACACACACACCTCTTCCATTTTAACCAAAACACAAATTGTCATCCATACATCTTGTATTTCAATTCAAGGGATTTATATGTTTGTGAATACAAAGCACCAACAGTTAACACAGGGCTTCTTATTTTAGTAATGGGAGTACACAGTGCTTTATCAATGCCTATAGCTGTTGCTCAAAATATTGTTGTATGACTACTTCCACTTTCTCCTCAGAATAATCCTTCACATGGACGTTTGTTCCATTCGCCGCTCCTCGAATCATTGCGGAAAGAACTAGAAAACAAATTATTCAATAAAACACTGGTCAACACCCAGGTTGATGAGGCATATTGAGGTTCTGTTCAGGAAAATGTGGACATACATCAAGTATAGGCAGGTGGGATCAAGCAAGTCTTTGAGGGGCACAAGGTATTTAGGAGTTTACTTAAGGAAATCAGGAGGGCAAAGCAGGTACACAAGATGTTACTGACAAATCAGGTAAAGGAGAATCCCAAAAGATTCAGAGCACAAAGAATAAAAGGGTAACTCGAGATAAAGTAGCTCACTTTTAAGGATCAGTGTGGTAATTTATGTGGAGCCGCAGGAGAAGGGCAAGGTCTTGCATGTATATATTGTGGGAGGGTTGCTGGGGAGGACTGGCGCCCGTCCGGGCGTGCCCCGTGCCTGACCTTCCTCCCATGGTGTGGCGTCAGAGAGGCATCAAAGATGGTCACTGGCAAGACGAACATGCGGCAGCGCCTTGTGCCCGCTCTCCTGCTGCTGGCCGCCGCGATGGCTGCCCCGAGCCGGGGTGAGTGGCTCCCTCTCCCCTTTCCTCTCCTCCCTCGCCCGCCCCCGGCCCCGGGGGGGACTCCCCGGCCCGGCAATGGGTTCACGGGTCGTCAGTTGTTGGATGGTTGCCGGGCCCGGTATCCGCACATGCCACTGTTGGGGGAGGCTTGCCGGACCCGGCAGTGGCCTTCAACCCTGGGATCTTGCTGAGCAATTTTATTGGGGTAAATAAAATTGTCTTTAGAAGTTTATCAATGCAGGAGAGGTTTGGACCCAACAAGTCCACCGGTCATCTCGTGACTGCCTAAAACTTTTCCTAAGTGTCCAAATGTCTTTTAAATGTTGTTATTGTACCTGCCATAACTATTATCTCTGGCAACCTGTTCCATATACGTATCAACCTTTATGTGAAAAAGTTGTCCCTCAGGATTCTCTCTCACATAAACTAATGATTCATCCACATTGAGAAAAAGACTGCATTCACACGGTCTAATCCACTTGAGATTTTATATACCTCCAAGATCACTCCTTAGCCTCCTGCACTCCAAGGAAAATAGTCCTATCTTGTCCAACCTCTCCCCATAGCTCAGGCCTTTGAGTCCTGGCCACATCCTTGTAAATCTCCACTGCACCTTTTCCAGCATAATGGTATCTTTCCTATAGTAGGGAATCCTCATAAATGCACTCAAGCCTTTCCTATGTTGTTGAGTGCCTTTTAGGTATAAAAGTGACCATAATTTGAAAGTAATTTAAAAGTGAACACCAGCATAGCATAAGTGGTACAATCCTACAAATATGGAACTTGTATTTCAATTGGAAACAAAAAAAAAGCCTGTACCCACTGCTCACAATTCCCAACCAATAAGAGGACTTGGCTCATGAAGGCTGCTTGCTTGGATTTTGCAATAAATGTTAGGTGTTGTATTTGGGAGGTTGAATGTGAGGGGAAAGTTCATGGCAAGACCTTTCACAGCATTGATGGACAGAGGGATCTCGTCTGAAAATAGCAACGCAAATGGATAGAGTGGTAAAGAAGGCATATGGTATGCTTGTCATCAATCGGGGCATTGAGTGTACGAGTCAGAAAGTCATGATGCAGCTTTATATGACTTTAGTTAGGCCACTTTTGGAGAATTGCGTCTAGCTCTGGCAATGATATGGAGGCTTTGGAAAGGTTGCAGCAGAGATTTACCAGAATGCTGCCTGGATTAGAGAGTACTAGCTACAAGTAGAGGTTGGAAAACTCGGATTGTTTTCCTTGGAGAATCAGAGGTTGAGGTGAGACCAAACAGAAATATATAAAAGTATAAGAGACATCGAAAGGGTAGACAATCGGAAACTTTCAGGTTAAAGACTAGATGGACAGGTTTTTAGCGAGAGGAGCAAATTTTAAGGAAAATGTGCAGGGTATGTTTTTTTTACACAGAAAATGATAGTTGTCTGGAACGTGCAGACAGGATTGATAGTGGAGGCAGATATAATGGCATTTAAGAGGCTTTTAGTTTGGCAGATGGATATGCAGGAAAGAGA
The DNA here is from genome assembly GCF_053455715.1 of Rhinoraja longicauda. NCBI lineage: Eukaryota > Metazoa > Chordata > Chondrichthyes > Rajiformes > Arhynchobatidae > Rhinoraja > Rhinoraja longicauda. Next base: position 15,090,263 of record NC_135957.1, on the reverse strand, counting down.
TAGATATGAATCACATGCAGGCAGAGGAGTTTAACTTGGCTTGTTCAGCACAGATATTGTGTCATGGGGTCGGTTCCTGTCCTTTTTTTCATTGCATGTATATTATTTCCAGACAGTTTCCTGAGCACGTGAAACAGATTAGTTCTAGATATCGTAGGTCAATATTAGTACAATATTAATACAAATTCAATTAATACAAATTAAAACATCCAGTTCACCTTTCTGCATCAGAACTTGTAATTCAAATTAGTAAAACTTGGGAATCAACATATATACTCTGTGGTGCATTTTTTCCAAGAAAAGAGAAGATAATAAAGCAAGAGGGATGCGAAAGTAATCAATTGATATACTTGAGAAAATACATTTGTAATTTAGCTTGATCTTGTGTTTTAAGCAGAGCAAAGTGCTCAGACACTAGGTTTGTTTAGACTCTCAATTTCTTTGCGACTCAGGTACCCACCATATGTTGACGGCGTCCGGAACAGGCACAGAATCTTCTTATTCATGGCCAGAGCTCTCCCAATTTCATAACCAACACCCAAAGAAGGTTGAGTGACTTCTGCCACCATGACTGCCACAGGGAAAGAGATTTGATTACATAATTCAAATCAAGATTATTATTTTTTTAATCAAGAAAATAAATATATATTTCTTTTCGTGACTACTAATATGTGCAAACAAGGAAGTTGTTAGTTTGGACCGTGGGTGGAAATCAAAATAACGTGCCTCAATCATGACAACAATAGGGTTACCCATTGAAACTTTAACAAGTACTCAGATAGAGAAATAGAGGTTGTTACTGAAGTTTACAGACAACAGTAACTTAGAATATACACCGATCAGCCAAAACATTATGACCACTGACAGGTGAAGTGAATAAGATTGGTTATCTTGTTACAATGGCACCTGTCAAGGGGTGGGATATATTAGGCAGCAAGTGAACAGTCGGTTCTTGAAGTTGATGTGTTGGATGCAGGAGCGACTTTGACAAGGGCCAAATTATTAGTAGAGCATCTCTGAAACGCCAAGCTTGTGGGGTGCTCCCGGTCAGCAGTGGTGAGTACCTACCCACAGTGGTCCGAGGAGGGACAAACCACAAACAGGGTGTTGGGCGCCCAAGGCTCATCGATGCGCGAGCGCAACAAAGGCTATCCGACTGGGAAGGCGACAAGCCGGTGGAGGGACTGTGATGCTCTGGGCAATGTTCTGCTGGGAAACCCTGGGTCCGGCAATTCATCTGGACGTCAATTTGACACGTGTCACCTATCTAAACATCATTGCAGACCAGGTACACCCCATCATGGCAATGGTATTCCCTGATGGCAGTGGCCTCTTTCAGCTGGATAATACGCTCTGCCACACTGCACACATTGTTCGGGAATGATGTGAGGAACATGATGAAGTGTTCACGGTGTTGTCCTGGCCTCCAAATTCTCCAGATGTCAATCTGATTGAGCATCTGTGGGATGTGCTGGATTGACAAGTCCGATCCACGGCAGCTCCACCTCGCAACCACCAAGCATGACATCCGGAGTTTGCAGCGCATCGTTCGATCAGCCGAGAAGGTTGTTGGCAGCAACCTTCCCCCCATCGACAAACTGTACACTGCAAGGGCCAGGAAGCAAGTGGGTAAGATCATCTCTGACCCCTCTCACCCTGGCCACAAACTCTTTGAAGCACTTCCCTCTGAAATCGACTCCGGACTGTCAAAGCTGCCACAGCCAGGCATAAAAACAGCGTTTTTTCCCACGAGCAGTAGCTCTACTCAACAACCAAAAGTCTAGCCTCCTTTTGCTCTGGTATTTTTCATGTTGTTAAACTATGATGTTTTATTTTTAATTTGTACTGTATATCGTGTTGTTGCTTGCGAGCAAAGCACCAAAGCAAATTCATTGTATACTTGGCTAATAAAATCTATTCAATTCAATTTAAAAAAACAAAGTGTTGGAATAACATAAAGGACATTTTTTTCCTAAATGTCACAACCAGCACAAAGTTCTGAATTGCCTACTCCTGCATCTTTATGTTCTGTTAAAACATAATGCAGGCCATGCTGGTTGAATTAGATCCAACTCACTGGAGTTCATGTTGTTTTATTCATAAGTAAACACCGCCACGTTTAAGTATAGAAAACAAAAACTCGTGCTACTCAGAATTAGGAAGCTGCATATGCATTGGCGAGCAGAGCAAGTTGTGCAGGTAGGTTCACTTAAGTTGTGACATTAGCCTTCTACTAGTCTCTCCACATATATTAAGAATTAAATATCTCTAACAGTTCAGCGGTTGATTTTTTTTAAATGAAAGTATCCTCAGCTTCCGAGACGAGTGCATCTCGTACTCACCGTCAGCCTCCCGCAGCCATTGCAAATCTCGATCGTGGATGTGTTTATCATCAACTTCCATTCCACCCTCCCCTGTGAAACAAACAGAAAGGAAATGAATCCCCGCTGATGAGGTGCACCTGGGACGAAGGGCAGTCCCGACACGGTCGGTGTGGCAGCGGCACGAGTATGAGATGGCAAACAACCCAGGAGGGTTGCGATGGGCAGCTTCTGGAAGCGCCAAACACAAGCACGCAGTCTGTATGAGGTGAGTTTTGCACCATGGACGAGTTGGTTTGGCCCGTCAGCAACTATCTCCGCAGCGCCGTGCAGACTCACGGACACCTGCTGACAGTGTTTGGGGAAACTCAACGTTGGCAGGTGAGGGTCAGCGGACCGGGCAGCGTCGGTGGAGGCAGTGCACCAACGTCGTTTGGAATCGGGATCCCTCGGACAGATGCGTTTATTTATCATCAGTTTCCAATGCCAGCGGCATCTCGACGGTCGGTGCCGACCCGCTGAGTTCTTGCACCACTTCTCCTCGGCTCGGGATTCCTGGAGTCTCCCTTTAGCAGCTGAGGAATGGCCAACCAAGCCCTTCATCTCCCGCTGTCATTGCGGGCAGCTGGTTGGAGACAGCTTGTTCTATTCCAGGCTGCTCATCTTCATTCCCAATGCATTTGCTAGTGAGTAAAAACTGGGAGAGTGTCCGCCACATCCTCAACTTGCAAACCGCCTCCACCCCTCCCCTCCCCTCCCCTCCCCTCCGGCCGGGTGCTCTCCACCCCCATATCGGACCGGGAAGGAGTCCCCACCTCCCGCACCCACCCCTCCACCCCGGGCCGGGCCCGGCGGGTGCTTCTCTCCCCCGGGAGGGAACCTCCACCCCTCCCCTCCACCCCTCCCCTCCACCTCCCGCACCCACCCCTCCACCCCGGGCCGGGCCCGGAGGGTGCTTCTCTCCCCCGGGAGGGAGCCTCCCACCGCCCCGACCCCGGAGCTGCGGCCCCCGCGCGTTTGGAAACTCTGCATTGGGACCTTTCTCGCTGAGCTCCGGGCGGCCGACGTGCTCGGTGAGAACTTGGCCGAATCTCTTCAACTGGCCGATGATCCTGGAGTAAATGCCCACGTCCCCCCGCCCTCCTCGGATGCTGCCGCAGAAGTAAATGCGGAGACTCATGGCCGCTTCCCGCTGCAGTGTGACTGGCGCCCCTGCCCTGGGTCGGGAACAGTCCTCGAAGCTGGCCCGGCGTTACTCTTTAACTTTCTGCTGTTGAAATGAGTTAGACAACGGCCCTGTTTCCGACCTGTCCCCTTCCGTCAAACATTCGTCATTGCGGCCTTTGCACTTTTCTTTATCTGAACTCTAACGTTGTAACCACTGTATTCTGCATCACGGTTGTTTGCTCTTGTGCACAGGAAGTTGTACTAGTGTCTGGCTGACTTTACTCGTGGCTAGTAGGATTTAGTGTGGCTCTTGAATATAAAAACAAACGAGCACCATTAGCCTCCCTATTATTTCAAAGGTAAATTATGGCTTTTACCAGTCTTTTTCACCTGGTACTTTTACTGCTTGCATATTGCAAGCTATCTGTTTTCTGAACTATGTTTTTCTTTACTTCCTGCCCTTCCTTTTTTTCTCTGCAAATTAAGAGTTTCTTTTTTATCTCCAATTTTTTTTCTCACATTGGATGACTTGAAACGTTTTCTTTTTTCACACATGACAAACAAGTATAATTTTCATGGTATCATTTCAATCATGATAAACACCTAGAAAACAAGTAAAACTGCAGGTGCTGGAATCTGAAACTAAAAAAAAATTGCTGGAATGTCTTCAAGCAGAATCTGTGGAAAGAGAAATCGGAAGAAGGCAGGAGAATGGGGTTAGGAGGGAGAGATAGATCAGCCATGATTGAATGGCGGTTTAAACTTGATGGGCCGATTGGCCTAATTCTACTATCTCTTATAACCTTATTTGACTGGATAGCACACAACATTTATTCACTGGCAACAAGGAACTGCAGATGCTGGACTTTCACTATATTTCCGTATATACCACAACAATAAACAATACCAATGAACATATACCATCTGTTAATGACAAAGTAGTCGCCTTTACTGGAAGAAGCAACGGGCACATTGGATGACCGTTTTGTAGACAGCTCCATTCAATCTGTGGAGGCAACCCGGAGCTTCCAGTCTTTGGGCATCACTGGACAACACAAGAGACTAAGACTGGGTACCTTCTAGGGTTTTGCCTTCTGTCTAGGCAAGCTGCAATGCATCCGGATAGAATGCTTGTACTGGTGGATGTGTAGAAATTGGCAAGAGTCAGAGGGAGATACCAATAACTGCAGATGTCCCTCTACAGTAGCTGCCTTGCCTGCTGAATTGCAACAGGATGTTTATTTGTTCAATTGGTAAGAGTCATTGGACACGTGGAATTTCCTCATTACTCTGAGGAATTAAAGGAGTTGGTATGTCGGAAATGTCATCTGTTCCATTTCTCTCCACAGATGCAGACTGGCCACATGTTGAAAACACTTGCGGGTCAGACAGCATCTGTTGAAAGAAATGCAGACCAAGAGACTGCAAATGCTGTCATCTAGAACAAAAAACAAAGAGCTGGCCTTTACCTCTGTAGATGCTGCCTAATCCAGAGAGTTCCTCCAGCAGTTTGTTTTTGGCCATAAAGTCATACATCGTGGAAACAGGCCCAACAACCCCACTTGCCCACATCGACCAAAATGTCCCATCTACACCAGCCCCATTTGCCTGCATTTAGCCAATATCCTCTAAACCTGTCCTATCTATGTACCTGTCTAATTGTTTCATAAACATTGCAATAGACCCTGCCTCAATTACCTCCTCTGGCAGAAAGTTCCATACACCCACCCCAATTTGTGTGAAAAAGTGATCCCTCGGATTCCTATTAAATTTTTCCCCCTTCACCTTAAACCTGTGTCTTCTGGTTCTTGATTCCCCTACTCTGGACAACAGATTCTGTGCGTCTGGCCAATCTATTCCTCTTCTGATTTTATACAACTCAAAAAGATCACCCTCCTCTTGCGCTCCAAAGAATAGAGTCCCAGCCTGCTCAACCTCTCCCTGGAGCTCAGGTCCTCACGTCTTGGCAACATCCTCAAAAAATCTTCTTTGTCCCTTTTCCAACTTGACAACATCTTTCTTGTAACATGGTGCCTAGAACTCAACACAATGCTCTAAATGCGGCCTCACCAACTTATTATATAACTTCAACATGACCTCCCAACTTTTATACAATACTCCGACTGATGAAAGCCAATGTGCCAAAATACCTTTTGACCCTTATCTACCTGTGATGCCACCCTCAAGGAACTATGTACCTGCACTCCTAGATCCCTCTGCTCTACCGTTCACTGTGTAGGTCCTGCCCATGTTAGGCTTTCCAAAACCTCTAATTTCTCTGTATTAAATCCCATCAACTATTCCTCAGCGCACCAGGCCAACCGATCAAGATCCTGCTGCAATTTTTGACATCCATCTTCACTATCTGTAAAACCACCCACTTTTGTATGATCTGCAAACTTGCTAATATTGCCATGTGAGTTCTCATCCAAATCATTGATATAGATGACAAATAGTAATGGGCCCATCACCGAACTCTGAGGCACACCACTAGTCATAGGCCTCCAGTTTGAGAAGCCAATTTCTATCCGTTCAGCTATTTCTCCTTGAATCCCATGCGATCTAACCTTCCAGAGCAGCCTACCATGTGGAACCTTGTTGAATGCTTTGCTGAAGCCCATATATACATCTAAAGCTCTGCCCTCGTTAACCTTTTTGGTCACATCTTCAAAAAATTGAATCAGATTCGTGAGACACCCAACTCCATGTACAAAAACCATGCTGGTTCTCCCGAATCAGCCCTTGCCCGTCTAAATGCATGTATATCCTATCCTTCAGAATACTCTACAGCAACTTTCCAACTGTTACAGCTCACAGCCTTTTCCCTGCGGCCCTTTAAGAATAGAGGCACAACATTTACCATCCTCTAGTCTTCCGGCACCTCTCCTGTATTTAATGACAACTCGTAAATTTCAGCCAGGGCTTCCACAATTTCCTCTCTGGTTTTCGACAGTGTCCTCGGATATATCTGATCCGATCCGGGAGATTTGTCCATCTTCAGCGTCAGGACCTTCAGCACCTCTTCGACTGTAATACTGACTGCTGACTGCTCAAGACACTTCCATTGACTGCCCCAAGTTCCTCAGTCCTCCATGGTAAAAACAGAGGAGAAATATTCATTGAGGACCTAGCCCACCTCACGTGGTTCCTCACAGAGTTGACCGTTTTGATTCCTGATGGCTCCTACGCTTGCTCTAGTTATCCTTTTCCCCTTTATGTAGTTAATATTTGTTGGGGCGTTTCATTTCAGTTACCTTCCAGTTGCAGAGAGGATGAGAACAATATCTCAGACTGCCCAAATGACTTAATGCGGTAGTTAGGTAGTACTTTATCCATCTTTGCTTGCAATGTGTTAATAATGAGGCTGTGGGACATACCGTGCAAACCAGACCATACAAGTAGAAAAATAAAACAGATCCAAGGTAATAACAAGCAGAAAAGGCAGAAAGAGTGAAAAAAATTAAAGTTGGAGATTTATAACAATGCAGGAGACCACAGACTGATAGGTCAGAGTGGGTATGGATGGAGAATTGAAGTGGCAAGCAACAGGAAACTCAGAACTCCTTCAGGCTGATTCCAGATGTACAGCAAAGTGATCATCCAATCTACATTTGTTCTCTCCATTATGGTCGAGGCCACATGGTGAACACCAAATGTAGTACACTAGAGTGTCATAAATGTCAGTGAATAGTCCGCCTTGGCCGATTTGATCTCCCGGTTGCTAAACACTTTAACTCCCCTTCCCATTCCCATACTGACCTTTTGGTCCTGGGCCTTCCCTACTGTCAGAGTGAGGCCAAATGCAATTGGAGGAACAGCACCTTATAGTCCGCTTGGGCAGCTTACAACCCAGCATAATGAATATTGATTTCTCTAACTTCAAGTAACCCTTGCATGAGTGGGAAGGGCCAGGTATTGCATGGAAAATGCTATGAGATGGAGATTGGTTGGGACAGGAACGAACATTTTTAAATCAGATTTTCAGTATTTGCATTTTTTAATTTTAATATCCATATGAATTTAATAATTTCAGATATCCAATCCTAAACGTGAGTATTGGTCAGGTTTGGTGTACAAAGAGATGAAGAGCATGGTTGACAGAGAGGTGGCATCTGTGGGCCACCTTTCATGGAGGGTTGTAAGGTTGAGCATTTGCTGAGTTTGTGTCTCCAACGCTACCTGAACAATTGAGTATTTACAATGTTTTATTTTGATTCATATTGCCAACATCAACACACGGTGAATGGTAGGGCTCTGGGGAATGTTGTAGAGCAGAGGGATTTTGGAATGCAGGTGCGTGGTTCCTTGAAGGTGGAGTCATAGGTAGATAGGGTGGTCAAAAAGGCGTTTGGCATAGTGACCTTCATCAGTCAGAGTATTGTATAGAAGTTCAGAGGCTGCAGTTGTATAAGACGTGGGTGAGGCCGCGTTCAGAGTATTGTGTTCAGTTCTGGGCACCATGTTATAGGAAAGATGTTATGCTGGAAAGGGTAGAGAGAAGATTTACAAGGATGTTGCCAGAACTAGAGGGTCTGAGCTCTAGGGAGAGGTTGAGTAGGCTGAAGCTCAATGCCTTGGAGCGCAGGAGGATGAGGGGGTGATCTTGTTGAGGTGTACCAAATCATGAGAGGAATAAATTGGGTAGATGCACAGAATCACTTGCCCAGAGTAGGTGAATCGAGGATCGGAGGACAAAGGTTTAAGGAGAAAAGATTTAACAGGAATCTGAGGAGTAACTTTTTCACACAAAGGGTCGTGGTGTATGGAACAAGCTGTCAGAGGAGGTAGTTGAGGCAGGGACTATCCTGATGCGTTAGACAGGCATGTATGGATAGGACAGGTTTGGAGGGATATGGACCAAATGCAGGCAGGTGGGACTATTGTAGCTGGGACATGTTGGTCAGTGTGGGCAGGTGGGCTGAAGGGCCGGTTTCCACACAATGATCACAGTGGCGCAGCGGTAGAGTTGCTGCCTTACAGCGCTTGCAGCGCCGGAGACCCGGGTTCAATCCCGACTACAGGTACTGTATGTATGTTCTACCTGTGACCTGCGTGAGTTTTCTCCGAGATCTTTGGTTTCCTCCCACACTCCAAAGACGTACGGGTGTGTAGGTTAATTGGCTTGGTGTATGTGTGAATTGTTCCTAGTGTGTGTAGGATAGTGTCAATATGCGGGGGTCGCTGGCCGGTGTGGGCGTGTTTCAAACTAATATTGAAATCGAGAGCATTTGTACACTGTGCAGCCTTCTCCTCCGGTTATCCAGGATCCCCTCCACTGTCTGCCTGCCTTGGGCTTGCTTGACATGATGTTGCTGGCCGGTGTGGGGCTGCGTCACTCTCTCTATGACGTGCCTTTGCTCCCTGGTGACTCCGTTGGGAGTGCGTATGCACCGAAAACGCGGGTGCGCATGCGCCCCCCCATGCAGCGGGAGATTTGAAATGGCGGCAGCGCAGGGCCGGTGTCCGGACGGAGGAGGATCCGGAGACCGCGATGGAGGGTCCGGGGGAGGACCGGAGCTCGAGTTCAGCGGCCCTGGGGAGGGAGAGGGGCCGGGGCCGCAGTACGGAACCGGTGTTCCCGGGGAAGAGGGACTGGAGCCTGGGGTCGAGGGGCCGGGGCCGGCGGAGGGGGGAACGGGGCCTGGGCCTGACTGCAGGGAGCCAGTGAGGCCGGTGTGGGCTGGAGATGCGAAGCCGGCCTGCGGCGGCGGCGGCGGGCTGGGCCCCGGGCGGCGCTCCAGTATTGGGGCGCGGCCCGACGCGGATCTGTCTGTGGTGTTCCCCGGACAAGTGACTCAGCGGAGCTGCTGCCGCCTGGTCTGTGAGCTGCTGAAACACGTCCTGTACCAGAGGCAGCAGCTGCCGCTCCCCTACGACCAGCTGGCCTTCTTCAGCAGGAGAGACTGCGGCCCGGTGAGTATTGCGGCGAGGGGAGGTGGTCGGCTGGCGGTAAAGTGGCATCAGGACCTGCGCGAGATAACCACTTAAGAGGTGTTTGCGCAGTAATCAACCAGAACCAGAAAGTCTCAACTGAAAAGCTAGACGAAATACTTTAGATTTAACGAACCATTGATTCAAAAGCAGTCTTAAATCATGCAGTGACGACGTTAAACGTATGGTTTGGTTCGCCGCAAAAGTCATTGGGGAAAAAAATGCTGGATTATGGGGGAAAAACCTGTTGTGAATGGGAATGGAATTAAAGGAGCCTCTCTTTTCACCCCATCAGCCGTCGCATACAGCACCTAATCCTTTGACATTTTCGCCTCCTCCAGCGAATCCCACCACCCACCCACATCTTCTAGGACCGAGATGAGGAAAAACTTTTTCATCCAGAGAGTTGTGAATCTGTGGAATCCTCTGCCATAGAAAGCAGTGGAGGCCAATTGATTGGATGATTTCAAGAGAGAGTTAGAATTAGCTCTTAGGGCTAAAGGAATCAAGGGATATTGGGAAAAAGCAGGAACGGGGTACTGATTTTAGATGATCAGCCATGATCATATTTGAATGGTGGTGTTTGCTTGGAGAGCCGAAAATGGCCTACTCCACCTATTTTTCTGTTTCCCATCAACACCCCTTTCAGCAGAGACTGGTCCCTCCACAACTCCCTGGTTTTCCCATTCCTTCCCACCCAAACCACCACCTCCCAGGTAACCGCAGGAGATGCAACACCTGTCCTTATACCTCCATGCAGCGACCCAGACAGTCCTTTCAGGTGAGGCAGAGGTTCATTTGCTCCCCATCTACTGTAACCGCTCTCGGCTTGGACTCTGAGAAATCAGCAAAACCAAGCGCAGACTGGGTGATAATTTCGCTAAAAACCTACGCTCAGTCCGCCTTGGCCTACACGATCTTCTGGTTGCCAAACATTTTAATTCCCATTGTGACACTTCCGTCCTGATCCTCCTCCACTGTCAGAGTGAGGGCCAACGCAAATTGGAGGAACAACACCTCGTATTTTGCCTGGGCAGCTTACAGCCCAGCGATATAAATACTGATTGCCCTAATTTCTAGTAACCCATGCTTTCCCTCTTTCCACCCCTCCCCCCACCCTAGTTGTCCTGCTAGTTTCACTGTTTGTATCATTTCGTTATGACCTCCTTTACAGCCAACAATAGACCATTGTGGTCTCCTTGGCCATCTGGCGCATTTATTCTGTACATTTTCATACCTTTAGTTTCCCTCTTCATGACTCCCAGCCTGAAGGTCTCAAACTGAGCAGTCACCTATTTCATTTCTCCAGAGTTGTTGCCTGACCTGCTGAGTTACTCCAGCGTTTGTATCTATCTTCTTGTTCAAGTTGAAGTCGGCCAAGTGTTCACTTGCTTGTATTCAGTCAGATCATGCCTGAACTCATCTTGGCTTCACCTGCTCTCTCCCATCACCACTTGACTTACTTGTTCTTAATACCTCAATATCCGTCTTGAGAAAATACATTAGCTTGTTAGCTTGAACAACATATTTGTGTTATAAATTTCTTGTTCTCTTTTCAAATCATAAGGTTCTTAACAAGCTTAAAGTTGGCCACTTTCATTTCAATAAATAGTTCTGTTGTTACATCGACTGAGGTCTATTGCAATCCCACTGACCCGCAAGTATCTCGACTAGATTTCTTCACACCCTGCTTCCTGAAAAGACTCTGTACTTACAATTCATCCATCTACGCTGCATCTGTGCCCAAGATGAAGTGTTCCATACCAGGACATCCGAGATGTCCTCATTCTTTGTTGAACGAGGGTTCCCCTCTCCCATCACAGATGAGGCCCTCACTCGTATTTCCTCAAAATCCTGCAGCTCCGCCCTTGCTTCCCCTCTCCCTGGTTGCAACAGACAGTCGCTCTAGTCCTTACCTTTCACTCTATCAGCCGTCACATACAACACACAATCCTCCAACACTTTTGCCACCTCCAATGGGATTCCACCACTCTCTCTCGTTAACCTTTTCCCCCATGTATTTAAAAGATTAATTTAATTGCTTTATTTAATTTCACCTGCTGCCGTGGTGGGATTTGAACTTGTGTCTTCAGATCAATGCCTCAGGCTACCCTTACAAGTCCAGTACCTTCACTGTGCTACTGTATCTGATCAGGACTGGGAGTTAAACATAGAGGGTTACTTGACAATCAGAAAAGACAGACAGGAAAGGAAAGGAGGTGGGGTGGCTTTGTTAATAAAGGATGAAATAAATGCAATAGAAAGGAAGGATATTGGGTTAAAGGATCAGGATAGTGAAACAGCATGGGTACAGATAGAGAATAATAAGGGGGAAAAACACTAGTGGGTGTAATCTATAGACCTCCAAATAGCTGTGACTGTTGGACAAAACATAAATCAGCAAATAGTTGAAGCATGCAATAAGGGAACAGCGGTAATTATGGGGGACTTCAACTTTCATATAAACTGGGCAAATCAAACTGGGCAGGGTAGACTAGAGAAAGAGTTTATAGAGTGTATTAGGGATGGGTTCTTAGAACAGCATGTAACTGAACCGACTAGGGGGGAGGCAATTTTGGATCTGGTCCTGTGTAATGAAACAGGACTAATTAAAAATGTCATAGTTAAGGACCCTCTTGGGATGAGTGACCTTAATATGGTTGAATTCCATATTCAATTAAAGGGGGAGCAAATTGAAACTCAAACCAGGGAACTTAGTCTAAATAAGGGAGATTATGAAGGTATGAGAACAGAATTGATTAAAGTAGATTGGGATAACAGACTAAAGAATAAGACAGTACATGAGCAGTGGTGTATTTTAAAGGAGTTAGTGTACAACTTTCAAGAAAAATACATTCCACTGAAGAAAAAAAGAGGTAAAGGAAAGGACAGCCAACCATGGCTAAGTAAAGTAATAAAGGATAGTATTCGGCTAAAGGCAAGGGCATATAAGGTAGCCAGATATAGTGGCATGACAGAAGATTGGGAAGCATTTAAAAGTCAGCAAAAAATAACAAAGACATTAATTAAGAAGGGAAAAATAGATTATGAAAATAAATTAGCGAAAAATATAAAAACTGATAGCAAGAGTTTTTATAGTTATATAAAAAGAAAAAGGGTGGCTAAGGTAAATGTTGGTCCATTGGAGGATAAGACGGGGAATTTGTTGGTGGGGAACATGGAGATGGCAAAAGCATTAAATGAATATTTTGTATCAGTCTTTACTATAGAAGACATTAAAAATATTCAAACGCTGGATAAACAGGGGGCTATAGGAATGGAGGAGTTAAGCACTATTAAGATCACTAAGGAGATGGTATTAGGTAAATTAATGGGACTTAAGGCGGATAAATCCCCTGGGCCTGATGGATAACATCCTAGGGTCTTGAGAGAAATAGCGGTGGGGATCGTGGATGCATTGGTGATAATTTTCCAAAGCTCTCTGGAGTCAGGAAGGGTCCCGGTGGATTGGAAAATGGCTAATGTAACACCTATAATTTAAAAAGGGAAGTAGACAGAAGGCTGGTAATTATAGACCACATCTGTGGTGGGTAAAATGTTGGAGACCATTATTAAAGAAATACTGATGGGGTATTTGGATAAACATAACTTAATTGGACAGAGTCAGCATGGTTTTACGAAGGGGAAGTCATGTTTGACTAATTTGCTTGAATTCTTTGAAGAAGTAACATCTCGGGTGGATAAAGGGGAACCGGTGGATGTGGTATACTTGGACTTCCAAAAGGCTTTTGATAAGGTGCCACATAAAAGACTATTACTTAAGATAAAAAATCATGGGATTAGGGGTAATATATTAGCATGGGTAGAAGATTGGCTTTCAAACAGGAAGCAGAGAGTTGGGATAAATGGATCATACTTGGGATGGCAATCGGTGACTAGTGGGGTTCCGCAGGGACCCCAGCTGTTTACAATTTATATAAATGACTTAGAGGAGGGGACCAAGTGTAATATATCCAAGTTCGCAGATGACACAAAAATGGGAGGAAAAGCAGGGAGTGAGGAGGATAGAAAACGCATGCAAAAGGATATAGATAAGCTAGGAGAGTGGGCAGCGACTTGGCAGAACAAATTTAATACTGATAAATGTGAAGTTATGCATTTTGGAAAAAAAAAAATCATAAAGCAAGTTATTTTCTAAATGGGGAGGAGCTGCGTGGTAATACAACGCAAAGGTACCTGGGGGTACTAGTACAGGAATCACAAAAAGTTAGCATGCAGGTGCAGCAAGTGATTAGGAAGGCCAATGGAGTCTTAGCCTTTATTGCCAGGAGGATAGAGTATAAAAGTAGGGAGGTTTTGCTGCAGCTGTATACAGTATTGGTAAGACCGCATTTGGAATACTGTGCAGTTTTGGTGTCCATATTTAAGAAAGGATGTACTTGCTCTGGAGGCAGTGCAGAGAAGGTTTACACGGTTAATTCCAGGGATGAGGGGGTTGACATATGAGGAAAGGTTAAGTAGGTTGGGACTTTTCTCATTGGAGTTCAGAAGAATGAGAGGCGATCTTATTGAAACGTATAAGATCGTGAGGGGCCTTGATCGGGTGGATGCGCTAAAGATGTTTCCGATGATCGGGGAGACCAGAACTAGGGGGCATAGTCTTAGAATAAGAGGGGGCTCTTTTAAAACTGAGATGAGGAGAAACTTCTTCACTCAGAGTCTGTGGAATTCGCTGCCTCAGGGAGCTGTGGAAGCAGGAACGTTAAATAAATTTTAAAAACGGAAATAGATTGTTTAATAGACAAGGGAATTAGGGGTTACGGGGAGCGGGCAGGGAAGTGGACATGAGCTATTGTTACTATAGTAAGACCTGAGTAATCTCCTGGACAAGGTTCGATCGCCTAGCTGGGGGTCAGAGAGGAATTTCCCGGATTTTCCCCCCAAATTGGCCTGGGTTTTTATCCGGTTTTTCGCCTCTCCCAGGAGATCACACGGTTCTTTTGGGTGGGAAGAAGGGCGATAGTGGGAAGGGGGTTGGGGTAGGATCAGCCATGATCGTATTGAATGGCGGGGCGGGCTCGAGGGGCCGGTTGGCCTACTCCTGCTCCTATTTTCTTGTGATGCCCGTTGTCATTTTAAATCTAATTCATGATTAATGGAACTTCAAGCCTTGCTTTGTTTTGGAGATTTGATCAAACCAACTACCTGTACAAGGATTTTGTGTTTTTAGCTCAATGACAAAAGGAGATATAAAACGCCTTTTCGTGATTTGAGAAATCCTCTTCCTATGATGAGCAAGGTAATACCAAGGAAAGGGTGTTTTGTAGGCAGTATGTGGACTTGTGATATGGCCTCTGTATCTAAAGAAGGATTTATTTGCTGTTGAGGTGATGAACTGTAATTTCATATTGGTTCCCAAGAAGGAGGAAATTGATTGAACAAAATAAGCTGATAGTCATCTTAAGTTTAGAAAACAAAGTGGTACTTATTGATGCTGAGAGCCGTTTGTCTCGTGAACCTTGGCAGCACTGCTTCACATGACCAGTATCTTAGTTTCAATCCTGGCCTCTGGGGCTATGTGCATGTAGTTTGCACATTCTCCATGTGTCTTCATAGATTTCCTCTCAGTGATCTGGTTTCCTACCTCATCCCAAAGATGAACATAGAGGAATTTGCATGAAAACAAGTACTTCGACCCAGAAAGTTTGTTCTATCCATGATGTCCGTTTAAACTAATGCCATATGCCTGCACTTGGTCGATATACCACCATTCCCTATCTGTTCATGTGCCTATCTAAATACCACTTAAACATGGTTATTGTATCCGCTTCCACCAACTCCCCAGGCAGCACATTCCAGATATTTACAAGTTGCCATGCCCATGGGCGGAACAGCGATACAGTTGCTGCCTTACAGTGCCAAAGACCTGGGTTCGATCCTGACTGAGTGCTGTCTGCACAGAATTTGTGTGTTTTCCCTGGGTGCTCCAGTTTCCGCCCACACTCCAAAGACGTACAGGTTAATTGACTTTGGTAAACATTGTATATTGTCCCTAGTGTGTAGGTTAGTGTAATGTATGGGGATTGCTGGTCAGCACAGACTTGGTGGGCCAAAGGGCCTATTTCTGTCCTGTATCTCCAAACTAAACAAAACCTTTAAATTTGCCCTCTCCCACACCTTAAATTTATGTTCTTTAATATAATTTAATTCTACCTTGGGGGTGGGGGAGGGGAGATAAGACTCTGACTATCTACCCTATTTATTCATTCCTTGCCCTGACTGCACACTTCTGGCTTTATTCGCTTATCCCTTAGCTTTTCAGTTTCTTTTCCCTCAAGATAGAGTTGCAGATGCTTGTATACAAAAAAATACTTGTGCCTCTTAAGCAATATTGATAATTGGTCGCACAGAAGGTTGCAGACGATGTGTGGACTATGACATGCATTACAGAATTTTTATTCTGCAATGCAACCATATCTTTAGCTTGTGTGGGAAGATTGAAATATCAGTTACAGTGGTGATTCTCAGATTGCTTCTATACAAAGATTTTGAACTGTTGGTGTAACTTATTAAAAGTGATTTAGAACAATATGTAAAAATGTATGTGCATTATGTATGTGTAAAGGATTGTTACATTCTGATCTTTTCTGCTTAGGATGACAGTTCTATGATGCCACGATCATTAAGAAATGTGCAAAATAATTGCAAGAAATCTCAGAGAATACTGCTGGAACTGGAAGAAGTTTTTCAGAATTTGGAGACACTGTTTATGTTGACACTGGTTCCTTGCATGCACATCCTATTAGGTGGCAGTGTTGTCAATCCAAAGGAAATGTATGAGGTCAACATGGAGCAAGTTGCCTTTGGTAGCAGTGAAGAGAGCTTGAAAACAATCTCGTGCATCCGTCAACTTTTTCACACACTCTTTATCAAGGATCTCTTCAATGAGCTGAAGTCTGCTCCTCTAATGAACACTGTGCTTCTTGTTCAAGCTCAAAGGAATTGTGGAATACAATGGTTTCGACCCAAACTAAACTACAGGGTTCCAACTCGCACCAGGAGGCTGATTATTAGCATGGCCAGTGACACCGTCAGTTTAACTTCAGCTATGGAACAGAGACCAAGCCACAACAATGATGATTACATTTGGTTTCAAGCACCCATAACAATCAAGGGATTTCATTATTTATGATCATCTTAGCTGCATCTTTTTACAGTAATTGTGCGGTTTCTTAGATGGGTCTTTTTACAGTAATTGTGTGGTTTTAAAGTTAAAGCAAGGCTTGCCTTTGGGCAATTTCTTGAACCAGTGGGGATGCTATTGTATTGATTTATTATCATGTAGTGAAATTCAGTGAAAAGCTTTTTGTGTGCTATCCAGTTAAATCATACTATACACGAATCAAGTCATACAGGCGCAACAGGTGGTACAAAGGGAGAACTTCTGGGGCAGAGTATGGTGTTGCAGAGAAAAAGTGCAGTTCACAGAGATAGGTTGGAAGATCTTGACCATGCCAGCAAGGAAGAGGCTGTTTCTGTGTCTGATGGTATGTTCTTTAAAGCTTTTGTATCTTCTGCCCAATGGAAGAGGGAATGACAGGGGTGAAAATGGCTGTTATATTGGCTGTTGCTGAGGCAGCGTTGAATGTATAAGGAGTTGATTTTGGGGGAGGTGGGGGTGTGGTGAGGCTGGGCTACCTCCACAAGTGCAATTTCTGGTGGACTTGGGCAGAGCTGTGCCAGACCAAGCTGTGATGCAAGCTGAGATCATGCCTTCTTTCTATGGTGCATCTGTAGAGTTGGTAGGAGTCACTGAAGATATACTGAACCTCCTAAGTCTTCTGGGAAATATAGGTGTTGGTTTGCTTTATTGGCTACAGGTTCTATATGGATGGTCCCGGACAAATTGGTAGGAATTTGAAGCTCTAGACTAACTGCATTTCAATACCATTATTGCTGATTGGGGCGTAACAGAATTTAACTTCCTGAAGTTAATTAGCTCCTACATCTTAGTGTAGGCCGTTTTGTCATTGTTCGAGATCCAGTTCATTACAGAGATGTCACCTGCAAATTTCTGATGTTAGAGCAGAATTTGGCTGCACGATCATTACTATACAGGTAGTATAATAGGGGGATGAGAATGCAGCCTGCGGGGCACCGATGTTGAGAATTAGTGTGGAAAATGTTTTGTCGCCTATTCACACGGATTGTGGTTTATGAGTTAGGAAGTCAAGGATCCGTGTGCTGAGGGGGGTGCAAACTCCTAGGACTAGGAGCTATAAAATGAGTTTGGTTGGGGTGATGGTGTTGAAGGCAGGGGCTATAGTCAATAAATTGGAGTCTTGTGGACATGTTAGAGATATTCAAGCTGAGTGTAGGTTCCCATTGTGGACCTGAAGCGAGGGTAGGCAAACTGCAGTCGACCAAGGCTGCCTGGGAGGCTTAAGTTAATGTACGCCATGACCAGATTCTTAAAGAACCTCATGATGGTAGATGTCAGACCAATGGACAATAGTCATTAATGCAAACTACTTGCTTTTGTAAAAACTTGGATTTTCTGGGGTGATCCGTCCGAAATGAGGTTAAACCAGGCCTGCCTTTGTGACAATACCTAATTAGAGATGTGACTGTTTAATTGCCATCTTGGACAGGAATACTGATTTTTAATTGTAATAATTACCTGATACTCTTGCTTCCTGAGTAACAGTTGCTCCCTGGACACCTGTGCTGAAAAGTATTGAGCATGGTTACCTATTTTGGAAAGTTATCCAGAGGGCAGGAATGGACTTGGCTTTGACACTCCAAGCCTTCACAATAAGGAGTTGATCGTTGACCAAAACACAAAGGATCAATCCCAAGAACAATCGGCATTTAAAATGCGGTCTTAAGAGGCTGCTCTTTACAATGCATTTAATAATAGCATTATAAAAGCTTTAAGTATCAATTAAAAAAAAAATAATTGCAAGTCGTATTGTATTTGCATCCAATTTTTAAATATGGTGCTCAAAATCAATGCATTTCTTTTTAAAATATCAAAACATGAAAAATAAACTTATTTATCAAAAAACCTGTGCTTTTGTGGAACTTCATTGACCACTCCTGAACTTGCAACTTAGTGTTCAAGATGATGGTGACATCTAAAGCTTCAGTTCAGATGGCAAACTTAGAGAAGTCAAATTGTAATGTGAGCACCGTGCAATGTGAACAGAGTGGAAGCAACATGATCAGAAATAGGATTCTGTAAGGTAATATTTATAATGGTTTGTGTAAACATAAGGAACCTGACCTATAGTTGTAGTTTGGCTGAATTTTTTCCTGTATTTTGGCTTCTGCGACCACCTCACCTTTATTGGTTGATTATATTCAGCAGATTATTAAGTAATAAGGTTGTGGAACATATCACATGATACAGTTCAAAAATGTAATTTATTAAATAAAGAACAGTACATTTCTCTTTACATTTATAATGCACAATATAATTATATTTGTAATTATGTTTACTATAATCATATAGTGTTATAAATGTAAACTGCTTATGACACAAATTTCAAAAGCACTTATATTATTTCTGTACTCTTCACTTTCCTTAGACAATTGGTTTTACTTGATGTCACAGAGCAGGGCTGCCCCTCTCAGGGTCCAGTGATCAGGTGACTGGATTGTTTTCATGCAGAGGGCAGTAATAAACATCAGGTCAGTGCGTTGGGGCTTTTTATAAACTGGACAGATGTACAGCTTGGGATCCTTTGGTGCAGTAGAATTGATGGCAAATATGTAGATGACTGGTAGCATTGTAAACAAAACCTTTGCAGTGGGCTCGGTCAGTCTTGTGTTTCTCCGATCCCAACCCGCTCCGTCAAGGTAAAGACCATGGATATATACTCCTTCCTACCAAGCAAGCATGCAGAGATTGAAATCAAAACATTTTCTTCCCAGAACCAGTGAATTCTACAGTATAGAGAAAGGTTATCTCAATTATACAGTACTGAAGGAAGCCACAGGTATAATATCTGTTCTGGGTCTTTGGCAGAGTTGCCCAGATAGTCTTACTCTGCTCTTTCTCTGTAGCCTTGCCATTTTTCTTCTTGGTTATAGTTCTACTTTTCTCTTAATGCAGATTTATAAAATCTGCATTAGACACAGATGACTGGAGATAGTATATGTGGCACCTTTATTAAAGAAAGGATAAGCCATGAAATTATGGGTCTGTGAATTGAATATTGGTGGTAAAGTAGTTATTGGAAAAATCTTGAGGCTCACGATTAGGCTACATTTATAAAGCTAGAGATTTAACTAACATTCCAGATCCAGGGTCTCGATTCGAAATGTGAACCATCCCTTTGCTTCCACTGATGCTACTTGACCCAGCAGCTAGTTTTTGCTCCAGATTCCAGTATCTGGTCAATTGTGCCTCCATTAATCCCCCAAAAATAGTAGTGGGGGGGGAGATCCTCCCTGAATTTGAGAATTTGTTAGGATTTTTAAAAGAAACCGAATGTGTTGATGAGGGCAGTGTGATTGATGTGATCTACAGGAACCTCAGTGAGAACCTTCACAAGGTATCCGTGGGGAAATTGATCCAAAAGGTTATATCAATGGACCCAAGACAAATAAGATTCAAAACTGGCTGTGGGCAGCAAAAATATTGGTTAAGGATTGTTTTGGTGATTGGAAGCTTGTGACAAGTGGTGTGCCACAAAGATCAGTGCTGGGACCTTTTTTTTTTGTCTCATACAATATCAATTTCATAATATGGAAAGAGGCAGGTGTTGCATTTCTTGTGGCTGCCTGTGCAAGTGTAGAAGTATACCTGATAAAGGTGAAAAGTGTGAACCAGAACATCCTGGTGGAAGAGGTTCCTTCAGAATGCTGAGAAAGGCATGTTAGGTGGTGGCAACAGAAATTAACCATTTAATATGGAGGCTGGTAGGATGGAAAGTGACTACAGTGGGAGTGATAATTCTGGATATGAAGAGACTAGGGAAATATAAACGTATTGATATTGTACTGATTATTCCAGCTCTGTCAATTCCATATTACCAATGCTCTCATTAGTTTCCCTTTTGGGCAGCAAGTAATTTGGCATTTTATTTAATGATTTAAAAAATTCAAGATTCATTACATCGATTGGCTACCCCTTTTCTGCTTGCTAGCTATATCCTACTTAGTATAGATTTTCCTCTTATAATTCATATTGCTCTGTCTAATTACAATTATTCTAATTTCCTTGTGTGGGATCTTCAAAAATATAGATTCAAACATCTTCCTTAGTAGTGAAAGAGTTAATGGCTATTAACTTTGCATGATGGGATGCTTGGCCATTATGCTTTTGGGGCATCTCTATTGTTGAAGGTGAAGGACTGCTAATTGCTCATAAGGATGTGTCTGGTAACTGAAACTTACAATCCCTGGAAACCACAGGAATAATAAAATGGTAGAATGAATGGACAGGATGAGGCTGAACTTTGGGTCCTGAATAGCTGATGTTTGCAAAATTGCACCAGGCAGGATAAGACTATGCAATTCTTAAAAGTCTCGAGCAGTGCATCCTGTTATCCCTGGGAAAGACGATGGACAATGCTCTCGTTAAGATTAGGATGTGGTTAACTGTTGACTATTTGTGGGAGTGTGAAAATAGGACCTTCTGTGGTATGATAAGGGTCCTTACCTTCGACTAATGACTTATTTGACTTTAGGGTGACAAGTATATTGTGTTCTAATACAATGTGATTGATTTGAAGGAAATGTGTTAAACATTCTTGCTGCAAATTCTGTATAAAAATGCTGCGAAAATGCTGTATCTTTGAGTGGAAGCAGGGGAGTGCTGAGTATGGTCATACACCCTTAGCACTGATCCCCCACTCCCGTCTGACGATAATTAAAGCTTTGCTTGGTTTACCTTTAACTGTTTATGTTGTCTGTTTTAAGAAACGAACTTTAACACTAGTGATATTGGAGAAATATTGCCATGTTTCTCTCTTCCCTCTCTTTAATACAGTGGTAATATTGAAATGATATTACAACCACTCAATCTATAGGAAATGCCCTAAAATCCAGTACACTCACTTCTCTATATTTGGCTTTTTTAAACTCTAAAATGTAGGCAATTAGGGATACCTCTCAAAGAAATGCTTTAAATTCTAATTGAATGCTCAGGCATTCCTCTTCTCTCTGCAACCAGAATTTAACTTCTAAATATGGAACAAACTCCAAGCCATAAACTAATGCATACATACCGCAGGTGGCACTTTGATCTCTTCTTTCATCAGTTTTGTTACTTCATTGTGCAGAGTGACACTGTCCAATGCCCAACCTTTATGTGCTCGTGTTACTTCCTGCCTCATCGCAGTTAAGAATCCTAAGTACAAAACAATTTAGCTCTTTAAAATGAAATGTTTGTTGCTGTACATCAGAAATAACACAAAAAATGTTGAAGTGCTCAGCAAGTTAGGTATTGTATTTCCATAATACTTTCTGTTCCTTCCAGATTTTCAAGACATTCCAGAGTCAATGAAGCACTTCTGCACGTGACAAAAGAACCAGTTTACATAACGCGAACCCCCTTGGGAATTAAATATTGTTACAAACTGTATTCCCTAGGCATCGATTCTCTTTTACAGGGCACTAGCTGAGGTTCAATTAGACTATTTGCAATCTTAGCATTCTATTTGACCTTAATTTCCAATTGCTCAATTGGTGCTGAAACTTTGATTTAGGCCATTGTTTTCTGTATATTTGATTACTACAATAATCTGGTCATCTTCCCGTATTATTCTCTTTAACTCCCCCTCCCATTCCCATACTGACCTTTCGGTCCTGGGCCTCCACCATCAGAGTGAGGTGCAACACAGATTGGAGGAACAGCACCTCGTATCAGCTTGGGGAGTTTGCACCCCAGCAGCATGAATATTGACTTCTCTAACTTCAAGTAACCCTTCCTTTCCCTATCTCTCCATCCCTCCCCCATCCTAGTTCTCCGACCAGTCTGACTGCCTCCCCTGATTAAAATTTTATCTGTATGCTTCGTTGTCACCTTCTAGTTAACAATGATTTATTCTACATTTTCCTTGGTCTCCATCTTCTTGGATGTCTCATTTTCACACCTTACATTTCCTTATCTCTGTGTCTCCCTCTCCCCTGACTCAGTCTGCAGAAGGGTCTTGACCCGAAATGTCACCCATTCTCTCTACCAGAGATGCTGCTGGTCCCGTTGAGTTACTCCAGCATTTTGTATCTATTGGGCTCTCCATAAACTTGCATTTATCCAAAACTCTGCTATTTCTTAATTTGCTTCACATCCTGTTCATTCATCACCCCTCTGCATGCTAGTCTGCATTGGCTTCTGTACAAAAATCATCTAAATTATAATTGATTACAATTTTGATAACTCCAGAACAGTATAGTACAGGAATAGTCCCTTCTGCTCAAAATGTCTGTGCCGAGTTAAACTGATCTCTAATTGTACGTGATCCATATCCCTCCATATTCTTGTGATTCATTATAATGGGGCTATTTAAATGTCCCACATCACTGCATATTTTGAAAGGTGGCACTCAATCAAAGCAATCTATAATTGTAATTATTATTCTGCAAAGAATGCTCTGGCAGCACATTTCAAATCATGGTTTACTGTTCTTTACGGGTAGGTTACTGGTACCTACCCTGGGGATTGAAGAACCCTGTCATCCAAAACACATTGGGTCTGCCACCAAAGATCCAGTGGGAAAATTGTGTGTTTCTCTCTAGGAACTCTGTGAACCAAAATCCTAATGTAGAAGATGCCCAGGAAATCCTCTTCCATCCTGCAGGGACTCGAGCATCGAACATATTATCTAAGGCATCAATTAAATTCTGCAATTAAAAAATAAACAATCTTACAATCTGACTCTCCCAGTTGCGAACATATGCAGTAATCAATTTCTACAATCTTTTGACAAACATTGAAAAAAAGAAATACAAATATTTGCTTAGCAAGGGCGTTAAAGGTTATGGGGAGAAGGCAAGAGAATGAGGTTGAGAGGGAAAAGGAATTCATCCATGATTGAATGGCGGAGTAGATTCTGCCCCTCTGTCTTACGGTCTTGAAGGCAGGATGGTAAGTTATGTGACAGTATATTGCAGAAAAGACAACTTACACGCCCTTCAGCTTTTCAATAACTTTCAATTTCTACGTCTCCAATGCTTTATCTTTATCATGAATGCCCAGTCCCTATACACCTCTGTCCCCACTAGGAAGGTTTCAAGGCCCTCTGGTTCTTCCTCAATCTATTTTACTCCACTGAAACAGCTTGGTAGAACTCACCCTCACCAACCTCTATTCACTCTCACTTTATCCAAGTTATAATAATAATAATAATAATATTCATTTATTGTCATTGCAACGAGTACAACGAAATTAAAAAAAATAGCCAATCCTGACGGTGCGTAAAAACATATATGCAATAAATGCAAAAACAAATATATACAATTATATTAAGTACAAAAGTTTTAACAGTGTTGCCTAGTGCAGAAAGTAGTGTTCAGTTCTCGTATGGCCCTGGGGTAAAAACTGTTCTTAAGTCTGTTTGTTCGGGATTTGATCGACCTGAAACGTCGACCAGAGGGCAGATGAACAAACAGACGGTGGCCGGGGTGGGATGAATCTTTTATTATTTTGCCTGCTCTACTGAGGCAGCGTAGGCTGAACAGGTGCTCCAGGGAGGGCAGTGAGCAGCCGATGATCTTCTGGGCCGTCGTGATGACCCTCTGAAGGGCCTTCCTGTCCTTTTCTGAGCAGCTGGCATACCATGTGGTTTTCCAGTATGCCAGCACACTCTCGATGGAGCAGCGATAGAAGGACATCATGAGCTTCTCCTGCAGGTTGGTCTTCCTGAGGATCCTCAGGAAGTGGAGTCTCTGCTGTGCCTTCTTCACTGTGGTGATGGTGTTGGTAGACCAGGTAAGATCCTCTGCGATGTGCGTACCCAGGAACCTGAAAGCGGGTACCCTTTCCATACAGACCCCATTGATGTAGAGTGGGTCGTGTTCTGCACTGGTTTTCCTGAAGTCAATTATAAGTTCCTTTGTTTTGGAGGAGTTCAGGACAAGATTGTTCACTGAACACCATGCTGCCAGCCTTTGGATTTCATCCCTGTAGGCTGTCTCATCTCCTCCTGAGATGAGTCCAACCACAGTCGTGTCATCCGCGAACTTGATGATGGTGTTGGTGGGATGGGTGGGGGCGCAGTCGTGAGTGTAGAGGGAGTAAAGGATGGGGCTCAACACACAGCCCTGTGTAATGGTGGAGGAGAGGTGAGGGCCTATTTTGACGGTCTGGGGGCGGTTGGCCAGGAAGTCCTTGATCCATTGGCAGATGGTTTGGGAAAATCCAAGGTCAGAATGTTTGGTGACCAGTCTGCTCGGGATGACCGTGTTAAAGGCAGAGCTGAAGTCGAGGAAGAGCATCCTCACATAGCTCCCCTGGTGTTCAAGGTGGGTCAGTGCAGTGTGAAGAGCAGTGTCGATGGCATCCCCTGTAGACATATTTGCTCTGTAGGCAAACTGGTATGGGTCGAAGGTGGGTGGGAGGCTGGCTTTGATGTGCTGCAGGACCAGTCTCTCGAAGCACTTTGTGAGTGCTATCGGACGGTAGTCATTAAGGCCGCTGATGACAGACTTTTTCGGCAGTGGGATGATTGTGGCGGACTTCAGGCAGGGAGGGATGGTGGATTTTAAAAGGGACAGGTTGAAGATTTTTGTGAAGACCTCAGATAATTGGTCTGCACATTCCCTCAGCACTCTTCCCGTCACACCATTGGGGCCTGCAGCTTTCCTGGGATTCACTGCTCTGAGCACGCGCTTAACATCATACTCCTGCACAGTGAAGGTGTTGCTGTCAGGTGCTGGAGAGGGTGTTATGTCTGCCACTGCAGCTTTCACCTCGAAACGAGCAAAGAAACAGTTAAGTTCCTCTGCCAGCGAGGCGTCGCCGTCGGCAGTCGTGCGGTTGCTGGTCTTGTAGTTGGTGATGTGCTGGATGCCTTGCCATACCCGCCGTGGGTCATTGTTGGTAAAGTGGTCCTCAATCTTCCTCTTGTAGGACACTTTGGCATCCTTGATGCCTCTCTTCAGGTTGGTTCCAGCAGCACTGTATAGAGCTCTATCACTAGACCTGAAGGCGGTGTTACGGTCCTTGAGGAGAGACCTGACATCCTTCGTCATCCAGGGCTTCTGATTGGGATACAACCGGATACGTTTGTCGACGGTGACATTGTCAACACAGTTTTGGATGTAGCAGAGTACAGTTGATGTATACTCCTCCAAGTCCTGATCCTCAAAAATATCCCAGTTGGTCCTTTCAAAGCAATCCTGCAGCTGCGAGGAAGCTCCTTCAGGCCATGTCTTAACAGTCTTTATGGTGACTGGAGCTTTCCTCCTGAGTGGGGTGTATGCTGGAGTTAAGAATATGGACAGGTGATCTGACTGCCCCAGGTGTGGTAGTGGTGCTGACCTGAAACCCTTCTTAATATTTGAATAAACCTTGTCTAGTGTGTTTTTCCCCCTGGTAGCACATCTTATGTTAAAGGTATACCCATGGGTACTTGCCTTTTTGTCAGTCACGTTGAACAGTTCTCGTTTCAGGCATACACTGGCACATTCCCCCACTCTTTCTCTGCTACATCGACGACTTCGTCAGGGTGGTGTCCTACACCCGTGCAAAACTGGCTGATTTCATTGTCTTCACCATAAACTTCCATCCTGCCTTAATTCATCTGGACTATCTCTGACACCTCTCGCCCCTTTCTTTATCTGTCTCCATCACAGGGGACAGACCGTCGACGGTCATGTACGATGATCCTACCGACTCCCACAGCTATCTGGATTACACTTCCAACCTATCTTTTGCAAAAATGACATTCTGTATTCTCAATTCCTCCGTCTCCGCCACATCTGCTTCCAAGGTAAGGTTTTCCAGTCTAGTTAGTAAAAGTGGTCCCCCCCCCCCCCACCTTTTATCAGATGGATCCCTCACCCACATCTGAGTCCCGTGGTTCTGCTCTCGCTTTCCTTGCCCTAAACCTAGATAGTTTCCCTGGTCTTCACCTCCCAGACATTAACAAATCATTGTCTGTCCATTCTCTCCACAGACCCTGCCTGACTCCGAGTTCCTCCAGCACTTTGTATTTTGTTCAACCCATATGTTTTTGGTATGGGAGAAAACGAGCACAGAGGAAACCAACAGGGAAAATCTGCAAAATCCAGGAATTGACAGCATTCGACCAATTGGTCAGGAATGAACCTGGGTTGTTGCATCACCCTGACAGCCATTTGTTCTATAAACTTGGCGAATGGAGGAATCATGGCGACTGCTCGATAATGGATAATTATAGCATTAAAAAAGTGAATACACTTCAACTTAAACTTGTTGTCTCTCTTTCTGTATTTTGATGAAAGGTCTTCAACTTGAAAGGTAAAATGCTGCCTGACCTGCTGGGTGTTTCTACTGTTCTATATATTTTTTGTGGTTTTCCCGAAGTTTTTTTGATTTTCATGAGGGTTTGAATGGCCAGTTCCTACTTATATTATAACACTAACCTCGCTCATGATGATGGTCCCCTCTATCGCCAGCTGTAAGTCACTCAGACAGATGCGAAGCATTGTAATAACCTTCTGCATCCGGTCAATTTCTTGTCGAAGGAAAATATTAATAGAATTCAAAATTCCCATTTTTACGAGTTGAGTTTTCACCTATCAACAAAACAGATCGATTTTTTAAGGATGATATATTAATGTACACTCTCACTTATTTGTATAGTGATAAAGAAATAGTTGCTTTAAGAAATAATTCCTTTGCACCATCAAGTACATTAACTGCATTAAAGCTGGATGATTGAAAATCTAGAAACATGGAACTGCAGATGCTGGTTTGCAAAAAAAGACAAAATTCTGGAGTAACTCAGCGGGTCAGGCAGCATCCCTGGAGAACATAGATAAGTGACCTTTTGGGTCAAATTGAAGAAGGGTTCAGACCTGAAACATATTCTCCAGGAATGCTGCCTTACCCACTGAGTTCCTCGAGCACTTTTGTGCCGTTTTTGATGGAAAATCTAGTTGATTTAAGGAGTTTGCATTCAATTTCAACCAGATAAATGACTAAAATCCCCTATTAGTATATATTTTGTACTTTTAGTTAGTAAAGATAAAAAGATATGTATTTGAGAAAGGGTGATAAACTGGTGCTGAGGAGAAGCTCACAGGTTTGACCTGTAATATATGACCGTAAAATGGTTAGAAAAATAACTGCAGATGCTGGTACAAATCGAAGGTATCACAAAATGCTGGAGTAACTCAGCAGGTCAGGCAGCATCTAGGAGAGGGAATGGGTGGCGTTTCGGGTCAAGACGCTTCTTCAGTCTGAAGAAGGGTCCCTCCCTCCTAGATGCTGCCTGACCTGCTGAGTTACTCCAGCATTTTGTGATACCATAAAATGGTTAAGTAGTCTCATTTTGTCAGATTCAAATGGAAATTGCTGAAAATTTACTTCATTGGCATGAGCGTGACAGATTGGGTCTTCCACCCCACAAAATTCTTGGGTCTAGACTCCTAAATCTAAGAATAGGCTGAATTGATAATGGGGTGGGTTGCTCGTAAGTGGCTAGGAATTTATCAGCAGGTAGTGTAAGGAAATAACTGCAGATGCACTTTGACACTCCTTTGGAGGTGAGAGCTAATGTAGTTAAAGAAGGCACACAACTGAAAGGTGGGATTTAATGTTTGCTGTTGTTAATGAACTCTGCTCGATTGAGTGTCATTACAAAACCAGGCTTTTTACCGTCACTATTTCCATTGTAATTATTTTCCTTGCATTGTTAAAATTACATTTTGAATACTTTGCATTGGTTTAAATGAAGACTATCTTCCCACCAGTTCTGTCTTGGCATGGGGCAAATGGGGAGATGAGTTCTCTTCTGAATGAATCAGTCTAATCCCAAAATGAGGCCTGTCAGTCTTTCAATAAGGGTGTAGCGCATTCATTGCTTTGATGCCCTAATGAACCCACAACAGTAATAGTTAAACTCTCCGAAAGCATCTGGTGCAGACGGTGTTCCTAGCCAGTTTCTGAAATAATGTGTCAATCAACTGGACCCAGTCTTAAACAAGATCTTCAATCTCTCACTTCAACAGTCTTCTCTCCACATCTGCTTCAAGGAAACCTCCATCAAGCCAGTCCCCAAGAAAAGAAAAGCGACTTATCACAACGACTACCACCCTCTAGTTCCAACATCAAGCATAATGAAATGCTTTGAAAGACTGGTGATGGCCCGCAGCTGCGCCAGTCTCCTAGACAATCCAGCCACCTTTCCTATAATTTGCATACAGGAAAATAACTGCTGAGGACACCATCTCCCTTGCACTAAATTAATCTCTGGATTATATTGAATAAGCTCATCTCTAAATTTCTGACCTTGACCTTTAGGACTTGATCTGAAATTGGCTTCTAGACTGCTCAACCATCTAATTCAAACTCAATTGGTTAGAATTGGGCATAACATTTTCTCCACCTTCAACATTGATGCTCCTCGCGATTGTGTGCCTAATCCTCTGCTCTACTTCCTGTACATCCATGACAGTGGTCAAGTATAGTGCCCTTAATCTTTAAATTCACCAATGATACCAGTGTCAGCCAGATCAACAATAATGATGAGACGAACCACAGGAGAGACATTTAGAGTCAAGATAATTAGCTACCCCTTAAAGTCAGCAAGACAAAAGAGTTGGTTATTGATCTAAGTAAGTGAGAGGGTTAACACAACCCGAACCTCATTAAAGGAGCTGCTATAGAGATGGTCGACGGCATCACGTTCCTTGCCATCCATATCACCAGCAAACTAACTTGGTCTCTTTATACTTGATTAAAAATGCACATTAGCTTATTTGCCCTCCGAAGCATCAGAAGATTCAGCATGTCCACAAGGATTATCAAACTTCAGTAGATGTTCTATAGAAGGTCTAATGGGATGCATCCCATATTGATATGGCCACTGCCCTGTTCTTGTCCCTCTGAACCTTCCATCCCATCTTTATGGTGTATTGCATCAGGAAAGCTGGAACTATTGTCATACACCTATCACCCTGGGCCTTTCCCCTTTTCACTTCAGGGATTAGATACAGGAGCTTGAAAGCCTGGATATCAGACTTAAGAACCACTTTCCCAATTCTATCAGACTGATTAACCTATTACTTCTTTCACACGCTCTACCTTGGTGTACATGTCAATAAAGTAATCTGCATCTACCTCATGCGCCACATAATCTGGAGGCAGCTTTTTCAGCATACTATCAGCAAGTTTAAAAACAGTGGCTTCTCGGGTCTCTCCAGCTCCACCACCACTTTCCTTTGGCTGAATATTGGTAATAGTGTCGAGGATTTCAGCTGCAGTGTTACTCTGGTACCTGAACAAATGGAAAAGATCTTTTAAGGCTCAAGAATCTAAAGTTCTAGTTTCTAAAAATACAAGTGCAAAGTACTCGTTTATTAACTTGCCTACAAACTCCAACATAGTGTGAATTCCCTCCTTCATCCTTGAGCAGTCCTACTCCCTTATTACCCATTTGTTTTTAATGTACATATATAAAACCTTGAAATTTTCTTTAAATTGCTCATCATTTACTCTTTTTTGGCCCCCCTCATCAATTGCCCATTGGACAATAATCATAAGGGTTATGAGCAATCATCGCATCATAAGGGTTAGTTGAGTAATTCAGATCATTACAACAGTAAGAGCAATAATCGTATCATTAGGGTTAGTTCAGTAATTCAGAAAGGCAGGGAACAATATATAGTACAGCTAAATTGGACAAAGACTGACTTCAGTGATATAAGTGAGATCTAGCCAGGGTAAAATGAAAACAAATAAAATTATGTTTGATTGGATATTCTTTAACACAGAATATATCAAATACTGCGTAGATGCATTCCCCCAATATGAAACGATAAGCAAACCAAAGACAGGGTTCTTTGAATGATGAGGGGGACAAAGAATATGATGATCCCAAAATTGAGGGTGTATGAAACATGGCAGATGAACTATTCAAGTCAGAACCAGGCTAAATAGAATAAGCTGAGATAACCTAAAGGAGAACCCCAAATTTATCTACAAACCCCAGGTGAATATCAAGTGGGTAATAGGAGGTGGGATGGGACCTATTAGGGACAAGGTAGGTGACATGTGCTTAGAGATACTAAAGTGTTTACTAAAGATGAGGATACTGGCAAAAAATAAATAGAACTAGCAATGGTAGAGGTAATGGACAGCTAAAGGTTGATAGGCAGAATGTACTAGAAAGGCTACCTATGCTCAAACTGGATGCTGTCTCGTCCAGATGACTTGTGTTCCAGGTGGAAAAAAGGGATTGGAGATCACAAAGTAGCTCACCATTATTTTCTAGTCTTTCCTAAATATAGGTGAAGCACAATACATACAAAGCAACAAATTCACGTGTGGAATAAGTTGGTGAATAAAGTTGGCAAGCTGCAAGTATAAATTTCTGTGTGGAAAAATGATATTGTAACAAGTAATAGGTATGATTATTTAAAATTCATGGATACAGAGTGTTCAATAAAGATATGGAAGTAGAAAAGGGAAGTGGGATATCAAGGGGGGTTTTAAACTAAATGGGGGGATGTCAAATGGGATAGTCAAGGATGGAGATAAAGGTAAAGAGAGTAAAGGGATAGTTAATGACCCCAGAATTAACGGGAAAGAAAGCTCACAAAGGGATAGGGGAGTATGGCCAAGTGTAATAGGGATTAATGTGAAAGGTGAGATGAGTAAGGAATTAAAAGTATTGTACATGAATGCGCAAAGTATAAGAAGTAAAGTAGATGAGCTTGAGGCTCAGTTAGAGGTTGGTAGATATGACATTGTGGATTACAGAGAGGCTGCAGGAGGATCGGGCCTGGGAACTTAATATTCAGGGTTATACATCCTATAGAAAGGACAGGCAGGTGGGCAGAGGCGGTGGGGTAGCTCTGCAGGTGAGGGACGAAATTCAGTCCCTTGCGAGAGGTGACATAGGGACTGACGAGGTAGAGTCACTGTGGATAGAATTGAGGAATTGTAAAGGTAAGAAGACACTAATTGGTGTTATCTACAGACTCCCAAATAGTAGCTCAGATATAGGGTGTAAGTTGCAGCAGGAGTTAAAACTGGCATGTAAAAAAGGTGATTCCACTGTGGTGATGGGGGATTTCAATATGCAGGTAGACTGGGAAAATCAGGTTGGTTTTGGACCCCAAGAAAGAATTTGTAGAGTGCCTCCGAGATGGATTCTTAGAGCAGCTTGTAATGGAGCCTATCAGAGAAAAGGCAACTCTGGATTTAGTGTTGTCCAATGAACCAGATTTGATAAGAGAACTCGAGGTAAAGGAGCCGCTTGGACGTAGTGATCATAATATGATTTGTTTTAATCTGCAATTTGGGAAGGAGAAGGTTAAATCGGAAGTGTCAGTGTTGCAGTTGAACAAAGAGGACTATGAAGGCAGAAGAGAGGAGCTGGCCAAGGTCGACTGAAAAGGGATCCTAGCAGGAATGACGGTGGAACAGCAATGGCAGGAATTTCTGGGCATAATCTGGAAGACGCAGGAGCATTTCGTTCCAAAGAGGAAGAAAGATTCTAAGGGGAGTAGGAGACCACCGTGGCTGACAAGGGAAGTTAGGGATGGAATAAAACTAAAAGAAAGATGTATAACACAGCAAAGAGTAGCGGGAAGCCAGAGGATTTGGAAACTTTCATAGGACAACAGAAGGTAACAAAACGGGCAATACGGTCTGAAAAGATGAAGTATGAGAGGAAGCTGGCCAAGAATATAAAGAAGGACAGTAAAAGCTTCTTTAGATATGTTAAGAGAAAAAGAGTAGCAAAGTCAAATGTGGGTCCCTTGAAGGCAGGCACAGGTGAAATTATTATGGGTAACAAGGAAATGGCAGAAGAGTTGAACAGGTACTTCGGATCTGTCTTCACTAAGGAAGACACAAACAATCTCCCAGAGGTACTAGAGGACAGAGGTTCTAGGGGGTAGAGGAACTGAAAGAAATTTGCATTAGGCGAGAAATAGTATTGGATAGACTAATGGGACTGAAGGTTGATAAATCCCCTGGGCCTGATGGTCTGCATCCCAGGGTCCTCAGGGAGGTGGCTCTAGAAATAGTGGTCGCATTGGTGCTCATTTTCCAATGTTCAATAGAATCAGGATCAGTTCCTGTGGAATGGAGGATAACTAATGTTATTCCACTTTTCAAGAAAGGTGCGAGAGAAAACGGGGAATTACAGACCAGTTAGTCTGACATTGGTGGTGGGGAAGATGCTGGAGTCAATTATTAAAGAGATAATAATGGTGCATTTGGATAGCAGTAAAAGGATAAGTCCAAGTCAGCATGGATTTATGAAAGGGAAATCATGCTTGACTAATCTTCTGGAATTTTTTGAGGATGTGACA
This sequence comes from Rhinoraja longicauda, assembly GCF_053455715.1. NCBI lineage: Eukaryota > Metazoa > Chordata > Chondrichthyes > Rajiformes > Arhynchobatidae > Rhinoraja > Rhinoraja longicauda. Next base: position 15,057,405 of record NC_135957.1, on the reverse strand, counting down.
GGTAAAATGGATGAGGAGCCAATGGATGTAGTGTATCTAGACTTTCAGAAAGCCTTTGATAAGGTCCCACATGGGAGATTGGTGAGCAAAATTAGAGCACATGGTATTGGGGTTAGGGTGTTGACATGGATAGAGAATTGGTTGGCAGACAGAAAGCAAAGAGTGGGGATAATTGGGTCCCTTTCAGAATGGCAGGCAGTGACTGGTGGGGTACCGCAAGGCTCGTTGCTAGGACTGCAGTTATTTAACAAGGAGGCAGATTATTATCTCAATGGTGTTAGGTTAGGTATAAGGGAAGTGCAGCGAGACCTGGGTGTCCTTGTACACCAGTCACTGAAAGTTGGCGTGCAGGTACTGCAGGCAGTGAAGAAAGCTAATGGCATGTTGGCCTTCATAATGAGAGGATTTCAGTATAGGAGTAAAAAGGTTCTTCTGCAGTTGTATTGGGCCCTGGTAAGACCACATTTGGAGTATTGTGTACAGTTTTGGTCTCCTAATTTGAGGAAGGACATCCTTGTAATTGAGGCAGTGCAGCGTAGGTTCACGAGATTGATCCCTGGGATGGCGGGACTGTCATATGAGGAAAGATTAGGCTTGTATTCACTGGAGTTTAGAAGGATGAGAGGGGATCTTATAGAAACATATAAAATTATAAAAAGGACTGGACAAGCTAGATGTAGGAAAAATGTTCCCAATGTTGGGTGAGTCCAGAACCAGGGGAATAAAGGGGAGGTCATTTAAAACAGAGGTGAGAATGAACTTTTTCACCCAGAGTTGTGAATTTGTGGAATTCTCTGCCACAGAGGGCAGTGGAGGTCAAATCACTGGATGGATTTAAGAGAGAGTTAGATAGAGCTCTGGGGGCTAGTGGAATCAAGGGATATGGGGAGAAGGCAGGCATGGGTTATTGATTGTGGATGATCAGCCATGATCACAATGAATGGCGGTGCTGGCTCAAAGGGCCGAATGGCCTCCTCCTGCACCTATTTTCTATGTTTCTAATACTAATTAGAGAAGATGCTGTAATATTGGAAAGTTAGAATGTTCTTGAGTGTGCAAAGACAGATTCACCTGGTTAGAATATTTTATATTCATAAATTCATGGCAATAGAACAGCAAATCTGCAGTGGGCAGGGGCAGCACATTGGTAACACCAGAGGCTCAGATTCAATTCTGATCTCGGGCACTGGGTATGAGGAGTTTGCACGTTCTCCCTGCAATCGTGAGGTTTCTTCCTACACTCTGGTTTCATCTCACATCCCAAAGATGGGCAGATTGGTGGGGTATTCCACTGTTTGGAAAGGCAATTTATTAATGCAATTATTTCTTACTTCATAGATAAATAACAAAAGGTCTCAAATGGAAGCCTGTATGTACAGAAAGGCCATGATCCCTTCAAATTTAATCAAAGAAGAAATTCACGTAGTAGCACCTAAAGAAGTGCTTGAATTGGCCACAATTCAGTCCCAGGATTTTTGTTCCAAACAATCAAGCAGTCAAAATAAATTTAAACCTTTTGAAATCCAGCAACTTTCCATGTTAGGCTGAACATACTAGACCTAATACAGGTGTAAATGAATGTTTTAGCTGGCATCGTTATAATAGAAACACAGAAAATAGGTGCAGGAGGAGGCCATTTGGCCCTTCGAGCCAGCATTCATTGTGATTATGGCTGATCGTCTACAATCTGTGCCTGCCCTCTCCCCATATCCCTTGATTCCACCAGCCCCTAGAGGTCTATCCAACTCTCTTTTAAATTCATCCAGTGAATCGGCCTTCACTGCCTTCTGTGGCAGATAATTCCACAAATTCACAACTCTGGGTGAAAAGGTTTCTTCTCTCCTCAGTTTTAAATGGCCTCCCCTTTATTCTTAGACTGTGTCCCCTGGTTCTGGACTCCCCCGACATTGGGAACATTTTTCCTGCATCTAGCTTGTCTCGTCCTTTTATAATTTTATTCGTCTCTATAAGATCCCCTCTCATCCTTCTAAACTCCAGTGAATACAAGTCTAGTCTTTCCAATCTTTCCTCATATGACAGTCGCTCCCATCCCAGGGATTAACCTCGTGAACCTACGCTGCACTGCCTCAATAGCAAGGACGTCCTTCCTCAAATTAGACCAAAACTGCACACAATGCTCCAGATGTGGTCTCACCAGCCAGGGCCCTATACAACTGCAGAAGGACTTATTTGCTCCTGTACTCAAATCCTCTCGTTATGAAGGCCAACATGCCATTAGCTTCATTCACTTCCTGCTGAACCCGCATACTTACTTTCAGTGACTGGTGTACAAGGACACCAAGGTCTTGTTGCACTTCCCCTTTACCTAATCTCACACCATTGAGATAATTGCCTCCTTATTTTTGCCGCCAAAGTGGATAACCTCACATTTATCTACATTATACTGCATCTGCCATGCATCTGACCACTCACTGAACGTCCAAGTCACCCTGCAACCTCCTAACATCCACTTCGAAGTTCACACTGCCACCCAGCTTTGTTTCATCCGCAAACTTGCTAGTGTTATTTCTAATTCCATCATCCAAATCATTAATATATATTGTAAATAGTTGCGGCCCCAGCACCGAGCCTTGTGGCACTCCACTCTCCACTGCCTGCCATTCTGAAAAGGAACCATTTATTCTTACTCTTTGCTTCCTGTCTGCCAACCAATTCTCTATCCTTTTCAATACCCTTCCCCCAATACCACGTGCTCTAATTTTGCTCACCAACCTCCCGTGTGGTACCTTATCAAAGGCGTTCTGAAAGTCTAGATACACTACATCCACTGGCTCTCCTTCATCCATTTTACTTGTCACATCCTCAAAAAATTCCACAAGATTTGTCAAGCAGGATTTCCCCTTCATAAATCCATGCTGACTTGGACCAATCCTTTTACTGCTATCCAAATGCGCCATTATTACCTCTTTAATAATTGACTCCAGCATCTTCCCCACCAGGCTAACTGGTCTATAATTCCCCGTTTTCTCCCTCGCTCCTTTCTTGAAAAGTGGGATATCATTAGCTACCTTCCAATCCACAGGAACTGATCCTGAATCTATTGAACATTGGAAAATGATCACCAATGCGTTCACGATTTCTTGAGCCACCTCCTTGAGTACCCTGGGATGTAGACCATCAGCCCCTGGGGATTGTCCCATCAGTCTACCCAATACTATTTCTCGCCTAATGCAAATTTATTTCAGTTCTTCTGTCTCCCTTGATCCTCTGTCCTTGATACATCTGGGAGATTGCTTGAGTCTTCCTTAGTGAATAATCATATAAATCCATTCACAAGAGATTTGGTGGTAATAACTCAAACTTCCACACCGGTGCTCCTATTGTATATTGGCACACAGAAATCCTAAAACAACTAAGCACATGTTAAAGAGGAAAAAAACCTAATAAGACAGTGGATTTAATAAAAGGTTAAAGGCTGAAAGATTAACTTTGCTTTGCTTCCAGCTTTCTGCCCCCTACTTTCTGGCCCCTACTACAAACAGTTTGAAGAAAGGTCCTGACCCAAAATTTCACCTATCCAAGTTCTCCAGAGATGCTGCCTGACGTGCTGAGTTACTCCAGCACTTTATGTTTTTTTTTTACCATTTCTTTTTTTAGGACCTAAACTGTAACAACAAATGAGGGAGCATGGATTAGCCATTCACCCTGAAGGAGCTGACAAGATCTGTCTGTTCCTTTGAATAAAACTTCAATGAACCATTGGCTTCCTAGTTGAGTTGTACTTGGCTCTGTGAGACTGGATATCATAGCATCTGCAGGTTGGCAGAAGGTAGCATCTCCAAATCCACCATCATCTAAAAACGGAAGAAAGAGATGAGAAATTCACAGCCCACCTCATTGTTAAATGTGGATTAAAGGATTGGTATTCAAGACCATTGGTAATTGAGTCTATTATCTGATCATCATTAATCCCAGGAAATGTTTGCCATGCTTTTTAATACTAGATAAGGCTTAACAAATACTCTACTCACGTGATGTCAGCATTTGGGTGCAGGCCAAACACCTGAGGGGTGTCAGAAACAGGCAGAGTCTGAATGTATTCCAGATAGTGCTCGACAGTGGGACATATTGGAATAATGTAGTCAGTATAAAAACAGAACTTCGAATCAAACATTTTCTCATTGAACCATACCTGCACATGAAGTAAACAAAGTAGTTATCTCAAATGTATTTTGCTACAAAACATAAGTTACCGCTCTAAATGAAATTACTGAGGACAACTCCTCCACCATCTTCTGGCTGCACAACCCAATCCCTTCTCAGCAACTCCTTAATATATTTTTCCTCTGCCATTCTTAGACAGTCGCATGTCCAGTAATCAGGTCAATCTTTAGACTCATGAGATCTGATCTCTCTGACATGGTCTTCCTTCCTTCTTCAGTCCAGGCTACTGCCTTCCAGAGCAGACGTTTCTATCTAGAGATGGTCATACCATGACAAAGCTACACAGCACAGACATGGGTCCTTCAGCTCAATTCCTTCCCTCTAGCACACCACCATCTCTACTTCCTTAGCAGGCTTAGAACGTTTGCCATATGCCCAACTCTTACCAACTTCTACAGATGCGCCATAGAAATAATTTTATTGTGATGCATCACAGCATGGTTTGGGAACAGCTCCAACCAAGACCGCAAGAAATTGCAGAGAATTGTGGACGCAGCCCGACCATCACACAAACCAACTTCCCTTCCATTGACTTAATTTCTACCTCATGCTGCCTTGGCAAGGCCACCAGCCACACCCTGGCCACTCCCTCTTAGAGTCATAGAGTGATACAGCATGGAAACAGGCTTAAAAACCTGTGCCTTTTTAAAGTTTAGACTACCCTACCATGGTTAAAAAAAACGTAATTATCTAACCTACTTGTATACTTCACGATTTTATAAACCTCAAGGAAGTTACCCCTAGCCTTCAATGCTCCTGTAAACCCAGCCAATCTTGTAGCTAAAGCCTTGTATTCTATGCAACATTCTGGCAAATCTCTTCTGCATTCCATTGGTACCACATTCTCCTATAACATGGCAATTGGAACTGTACACAATATTCCAAATGTAGCAACCAAAGTTTTTTACAGCAACAGTTTGACATCCCAAGTATTATATACAATACTCTGGCCTATGAAAGCATGCTCACTAAATGCCTTCTTCACTAGCATATCTACTTGTGTTACCATTTTGTGGTAATTATGAAGGTCGCTCTTTACCTCAATACTCCTAAGATGTTGGCCATTTACTGTCTAGGTGCTGCCAAGATTTGACATCTCAAAATGAATTTGACATCTCACACTTGTCTGGAATAAATTCCATTTGCCAACAATCTACCCAACTTTTCAGCCGATCCATATCCCTTAGGTGCTGTCTACTACTTCACTAATTTGCATATCATCAGCAAACTTACTAATTGGAGCACCGTGGGTGGCATGGTGGCGCAGGCAGCGGTAGAGTTGCTGCCGTACAGCAAGTTCGAACCCGACTATGGGTGCTGTCTTTACAGAATATGCACGTTCTCCCTGTGACTGCGTGGGTTTTCCCTGAGATCTTTGGTTTCCTCCCACACTCCAAAGACGTACAGGTTTGTTGGCTTGGTATGAATGTGAAATTGTTCCTAATGTGTGTTGGATAGTGTTAATGCACAGGGATCGCTGGTCACTACGGACTTGGTGGGCCGAAGGGCCTGTTTCAGTCTACTTTCCCTATATTTCTCCATCTACTGGCTGCTGACATGTGACTAGCTCCACCCTTCCACTTCACTCATTGTAAACCTTGCAGCTTTTCTTAAGCAGAATTTTGAGCAAAATTATTACCTTGGCAAAGCAATTGAGGAGGTGCTTGTCAAAATCATCTGTAACACGCCCTCCATATTGAACTTCTCCAAGCATGTAACGTATAGTATTCCATGACACACCCTGAAGGGAACCAAGTGTAAAAGGATACTTTCATTCAAGTGTTTAAAGTCTCACCAAAAAATAAGGATACTAATTGGATGAGGAAAAATATTTCCTTCATGTGCCAAAGCTTCAGTGTTCGGGATAACTTTGTTAGGTAGTTAGAATAATATAGGTTCTTTACCACATTTCCAATAAATTTAAAAGTAGATAAACCTAGAGGTTACAAAAATAATAAAAGAGCAAAACTCTTTATCACATTTCCAATAAATTTAAAGTAGATAAACCTAGAGGTTACAAATATTATACAAGAGCAAAGGCTCTGTATCAGAATGCATAAATCTGAAACAAAAAAGATGAACTGAGAACATTAACAGAAATAAAGAAGCATGATCTGAAAGCCATTACAGTAAGACAGCTGGATCAGGACATGGTTTAGGACAGGAATTTTGAAGGGTTTATTTGGGAAGGATAGGATGCCAGGAAAACATGGAGGAATTGCTCAGTTAATCATGATATTGCAGAAAAAGGATGACATAGGCTTTAGGAAATGAATGTAAATGTGGTTGAGTGGTGTTGAGAAATAAAGAAAGGCAAGAAGTTATTTGTGAGAGTGGTGTAAGGCTCTCCAACACCTATGAATTCAGCAACAGCCTTTGGCAGGATGGCAGCCTTCATCACAGCGAGCTTTTATTTTAACTTTAACTCCTGTGGATTGTTCTTTTAAGTAATTGAGTTGCTGTCCTGGTCCTTCTCTATTGTCAGAGTCAGACCACATGCAAAGGAACTTTAGGAATAGCACTTCATATTCTGCTTGGGTAGCTTGCAATCCAATGGTATGGATATTGAATTCTAAAATTTTATAAAATACAGAAACCTCCCCTCAACCTCTTTTCCCCCCTCTCTTCTCAGAGCCCCAACCAGATGTGCACCCATTTCTCTCACTATGCAGACTCTCTCTCCTCCCCCTTTCACTTATATCCGTTCCTCTAGCTTCACATTTCAATCCCCTTCTCTACTGATGTTGTGGCCTTTTTTCTTATTTTCTGCCTTTGTCCACATCTGCTAATCAAAACCCTGTATCTAGCTATCACTTGCCAGGCTTTGTTCTGCCCCACCTCTATTCCAGCTTCCCCCCCAACCCCTCAATCAATTCATCTGAAGAAGGGACCTGATCCAAACTGGAACCTATCAGTTTCTTCCAGAGACACTGTCTGACCTGCTGAGTTACTCCAGCACTTTGTATTCTCTTTTTGTAAACCAGCATCTGCAGTTCCTTGTGTCTACGATCTATTGGAGGAACATGGTGAGTTCATCTGCATTTGTGGATAGAAAGGACTCCTCAACATTTTGGGACAAATCCCTGCATCAGGACTAAGGGAAGATAGCAAGTGTAAAGAGAAGAGATGGAGGGGTGCGACAGCAGGTAAATGGTGGACCGAGGAGGGATGAAGGATTACAGGCAGATGGAGACTGGTGGGGGAAAGAGGAGTGAAGTTGGGTTTCACAAAGGCACGGGAATGATGGGTGGAAGCAGAATAGTTACAAAAAGAGAAAAAAGGAGAAAAAAAAGACAGTCAGTAGAGGGGTCAGTGAAAGTGAAAACAGCTGCTAGAAGGTAATAAGGAAGAACACAAAAGCTGCTAGTGTTGGAATGTTATAAGTAAGGAAAGTGATAAGGAAGATTTTTCTTTCTTTTATTTATTTTCTGTTTGCCTCCATCTATAATCAACCTGTCTCTGCCTCCCAATTCCACTGATTTCCCTATCTGGCTCCATCTACCAGTCATATTTCACCCCTCCCTGGTCCATCAATCACTTTTCATGTCCGTTCACCAGTCCCCCTCTCCTCTATATTGGCTAACTTCTCTTTCCTCTCTCAGGCCTAATGCAGGGTCTTAACCCAAAGTGTCGACCATTGCTTTCCATCCACAGATGTTGCTTGACCCATCGGGTTCTTCCACCAGGTTGTTTGTTGCTCCAGATTCTAGCATCAGCAGTCTTGGATTTCCATTGCCTGTTGCATCTGTCATATATCTTATAAACAGGAGTTCATTGCCACTGTCAGATAGCCTTGGTGCACGCCACCCTCTTTCTCTTATATGATACTGATCATATTGCTGTAATCTGGCTACTATGAGCAGCATGCTTTTCAGGGCTATTGCGTTTCTCTGATTCCTATAAAGTGGAGTTTTGGCTGCTGTGATAAACCAAGATGCACAGTTTTCAAAGTAACAAATTAAGTGAAATGAAAACCACATTATCACTGTTGCACACTTGGTGGCACCCAACTTTACAATCTTTTTGTGGGTACCTGATTTGGGTCTAGTACACAACAATATTTCAGCACATCAAAACTGGTGATTATCAATTTCTGGGCAAAGGTGTTGTTTGCTATTCAAAATCAACGTTCTGCTGGTGATTGGAAATAACAACAGAAGTGTCAGAAATATTCAACAGGTCAGGATTTGTAGAGAGAAAACAAAGTCACTTGCCCATCAATCTTCTAGCTTTTATGCTGAAAATCTGTAATATTGAAATGTTCGCGAATCAATTATCACATAGAAACAGTTTGATGCATACCTTCTTTTTATCACAGTCGTCTAGGTGGTTCTGTATGAATTGGACACTAGCTGTGAAATCTGAGGAGTTAAACTCATATGGAATACACCAACCCAGTGGACCAAACTTTCGGCGTTCCTGACAATCGATAAGAAGTAAAACAAATCTTTAGTCACTTTCTAGTACAGTCAAAATCAATAAAATTTTAAGTAGAATAATCACAATTAGAATCAACAAATACAGAGATTATCAAAGCATGTGTCAGAAACATTGTTGTTATAATGAAATTTTTTATTTTTATTTCTGATATAAACTAGGTTGTTAAGTACAAGGAAGAGTTGGATAAAAATTAAAAACTAAAAAAATTAAAAACCAAAGCAAATTAATTGTAAGTCAATGGGTATTAGCTACCTGCTTCGCTTTTGTAAGCATGTAGAGTTAATACCACTCATTGTGTTTCACAATATGAAATCAGAGGATCTAATCAGAGCAAAGCACAGTTGGGTATGGGCTCAATTACCTGAACAGTGGTGTGCAGGAAAGCAATTGCATATAGTAGTGGTCTCCACATGGGCAGGTTGGAGTATTCTATTTGGTCTTGTGAGATCGAAGTAAATGTTCTTTTCAGTCCTGCACGCACTCCCTGAGGAGGTTCATTGGTGAACTTGATGGAAGTCTGTAATATAGACAAAATAAATTATCAGCCAATAATGAAAGGGATGATATAAAAGCAAAATGGTGTACATGCTGAAAATCTGAAATAAAAATAAAATACTAAAATTATGTCAGGCACCATAAGCGGAGAGAGAAACAGTCAATAATGTAATTAGTGATTTTTCATCAGAATTGTGAATAATTAGAGGTACAGCAGGTAAAAAAACTTTTACAACTAGTGAATCAGGCAACTTACATTTATGTGAATTCTGGTGCAACGCAAGGAAACATGGCAACCGCATTATGAAAACAACGATAAATGATCTGATAATCTATTTCACATGTTTAGAATAAAAGTTGGTCAGATGTTGTTCTTTGTTGAATAATGTATGGTCCTTCTATAGTCAGTTGAGATCATAAACTGAGCCTTAGTTTAATGAATGATTGAAATTCTGGCAACTGTAATAGCGTAAGATTTCCTTAGCTTAATTAATTCATTCTCTGGAGTTAGGCATGATTTGACAATCTTTTCACTTTGATTCAAATGTGAGATTGCTACCAACTGACACGTCTAAGAATTTTAAGGCCCAAAGGGCTGAGAAGCCACAACTTAATGAGCTTTGGAGACAAAAGGTCAGGAATGAAGGTATTGATTCCTTCCAGAATTATCCCGTAATGGGCTACAGGGGAAGTAGCAGCAATGGTACACGGCCACAAAGAAATGAAATTCCAAGTTGATCTGACGAAATATTGATGCATTTCACTAACAAATTTTGCCTCATTCACCAATATTACCCAATCTCTGTCCGGAGCTCACAGAAGAGAAGCGTAGACTAGGCCACCTTTTTCGCTGAACATTTGCACTCTTGGTTGCTAACCATTTTAACCATTCCCATACTGAGTTTTCTATCCTGACATGCAAACTGGAGGATCAGCACATCATATTCTGCTTGCGTATAAACATTGAATTATCCAATTTTAGATAATCTCTCACTAACCTACTCCCCCCACCCACCCCCACCTACTTTCTCCCCTACTCCCCTCCTCTTTGCCCCACCTAGACTCCCACCTATTTCTTCCCTCCTACCCCCCCCCCACCCTGCCCAGTCCTGCTACTTTTCTCCCTCTAACCTCACAAGTAGCAACTTTTCAATTCTGTCCCAAACCTTTTGCTTATATCTCTGGCTATCCATTCCAACTATCTGCCTATCAAAAAACCCTTTTGCCTGTGTCCATCTATTACCTGCCACGCTTTGCCCGGCCTCTCCCCTCTTCTAGCTTTCTTCTCCACCTTATAATTAGTTTGAAGAAGGATCTCGACTAGAAACGTCATCCATCCATGTTCTCCAGAGATGTTGCCTGACCTGCTAAGTTACTCCAGCACTTTGTGAAGGAGTCACCCCTCTGGTTACAAACATAGAAACACAGAAAATAGGTGCAGGAGTAGGCCATTCGGCCCTTCGAGCCTGCACCGCCGTTCAATATGATCATGGCTGATCATCCAGCTCAGTAACCTGTACCTGCCTTCTCTCCATACCCCCTGATCCCTTTAGCCACAAGGGCCACATCTAACTCCCTCTTAAATATAGCCAATGAACTGGCCTCAACTACCTTCTGTGGCAGAGAATTCCACAGACTCACCACTCTCTGTGTGAAGAAATGTTTTCTCATCTCGGTCCTAAAAGACTTCCCCCTTATCCTTAAGCTGTGACCCCTGGTTCTGGACTTCCCCAACATCGGGAACAATCTTCCCGCATCTAGCCTCTCCAACCCCTTAAGAATTTTATATGTTTCAATAAGATCCCCCCTCAGTCTTCTAAACTCCAGCGAGTATAAGCCTAGTCTATCCAGTCTTTCTTCATATGAAAGTCTTGCCATCCCAGGGATCAATCTGGTGAACCTTCTCTGTACTCCCTCTAAGGGAGTATTGTCTGCCTCAATGCCTCTGACTTTGTAAATTATCCCAGTTATTGTTGCAACTTGTGTATTCAAGGTTACACAAAAATCTTGGATATCCTATGAAATAAAATTTAATGAATCAAATTTCTTTATCACTACAGACCAAAGGGCACATCAGAGAACTATTCGGGCATATATGTATCAAATTCACTTCACTTCACTTCAGCTCTCCAAAGCGCTGCAAACCACGCAAAGCGGACCGGTCATGGAGCCGCACGGAGCAGCCCAGTAGCGGCGGGAAGAACAGGTCACGGAATCTCCATTCAAAATCCGCGACCCTTACCTGCACCGAAATCCAGTCGGAGCCCTTGGCGGTGAGTCCGGACTCAGCTGCAGCGCGTCCCCCAAGGCACTGCAGCTCCCGGAAGGCGGACCGCACATGGAGCCGCACGCAGCTGCTCAACATCGGATGCGGCTGCGAGAGACTGGCTGGTGAGTACTATAAAATCCTCACCAAAATCCCGACGGAGCTCGGTAGAACAGGCCCCTGGACCACCACACCGGAGGGATGGAGACGGAGCCAGCGCAGGGAGCGGATGCAAAAACGTGGCCGGAGAGCGGGGGTGCAGGCCAGGCTACGGAGGGCCCCACAAAGACCATCCCTACCAAGCGTCTTTCTCGCAAATGTCCCGTCACTCTCCAACAAGCTGGATGAGGTAAGGCTATGGATCAACACCCAGCGATCCCTGAAAGACTGCTGTGCGCTGATCTTCATGGAGACGTGGCTCAAAGCGCTGGTTCCCGACGGGGCTGTGGAGCTAACGAACCGGTCACTACAGCGGGCCGATAGAACAAAGGACTCCGGTAAGAGCAAGGGTGGAGGGCTCTGTATCTACATTAACAATGACTGGTGCACCAACCACTCCGCAATAGAGAGCTACTGTTCCCCAGACCTGGAGTACCTACTGCTTAAATGTAGGCCGTTCTATCTGTTGTACTTCGTGGTCCGGTACCTGTGGTACCTTTGTTGAGACTCTGGACGGACCACAAGTACACGTGTTTAAAAGGTTATAATGCTGGAGCTTAAATCCAGGCTGTTTATTCCATGGCCACCTGGAACCAGAGTGGCCACCTAATCACCTCATTCTCTTATATAGACATTACTACACAGGCAAACAAAGTAGTCCTTGTGATACAACAAATAGTCCCTGCAATATCACAACATCCCCCTTGTCTTATATAAAATCTTTGTTTTGTCTACATTTCTTTTTGATTGTTTTGTTTCTTTAACATTCTAGGGCTAAAATATATTTAACAAACAAAACTAAAACACAATTGCTTTTTGTGCCTTCATGGTGGTCACTCATCAGCGGGTGGTCACTCATCTCCGGGTGGTCACTCATCAGCGGGTGGTCACACATCTCCGGGTGGTCACTCACTCTGATCGCCGCACCTGTGTGTGGACGGTCTCTCTGGTCGCCGCACTCCCCGCGGTGTCGGGTCTCTCCGGTCGCCGCACTGCTCCGTAGGTGTCGGGCTTACCGAGAAGCAGTCGCAGGTTTCCGAACGCGGGCCTGCACAGATGCTGGGGCACGATGTGGGCCTTCACACACCTCCCCCAGCAGCTTGCTGCGACACGTCGGACACCCGGCGCTGACTACCGATCAGGTAATTATACCTACATATATTGGCCCTGTCGAGTTGCAATCCTAGCATCCCTCACTGAGCTGGAAACTTTTTTTTTCCTTTAGGGCTCTATTTTCTTAATTTAAAAAAAAAATTTTTTTTGCTTGGGCTTTTTTCATTACCTTTCTAGGCTAATCACCAAACCGCTGCCACCATGTTGTACTTCGTGGTCCGGTACCTTTGTTGAGACTCTGGACGGACCACAAGTACACGTGTTTAAAAGGTTATAATGCTGGAGCTTAAATCCAGGCTGTTTATTCCATGGCCACCTGGAACCAGAGTGGCCACCTAATCACCTCATTCTCTTATATAGACATTACTACACAGGCAAACAAAGTAGTCCTTGTCATACAACAAAGTAGTCCCTGCAATATCACAACACTATCTGCCTCGGGAGTTTACTGTGGTCATCATCATGGCCGTATACATTCCCCCACAGGCTAATGCTAACCTAGCGCTAGCACAGCTGCACTCGGCCATCAGCAAGCAGCAGGATGCCCACCCCGACGGCGCCTTCATTGTTGCCGGGGACTTTATTCAGGTCGACCTACGAGCCGCGCTCCACAAATTCCACCAGCACGTGCAGTGCCCTACCAGGGGCTCAAACACGCTGGATAAGGTGTATACCAACATAAAGGACGCATACAGAGCTCTACCCTGGCCACCCCCGGGACAATCCGATCACCTCTCACTGCTTCTACTGCCCGCATACAAACCCCTCATCCGCAAGACCAAACCTGCAATAAATAAGGTCAAAATATGGCCCGAGGATGCCACCCTACAACTCCAGGACTGCTTTGATCGCACTGACTGGGACCTGTTTGCACAACAGGCGACCTGCGGTTCTGAGGTAGACTTGGAGGAGTACACATCCACTGTGCTCTCCTACATCAACTACTGTGTGGAGAATGTCACGGTGGACAAGGAAATAAAGATGTTCCCAAACCGGAAACCCTGGATGAATAAGGAGGTACAGAACCTGCTGAGGGCACGCAACAATGCCTTTAAATCCGGTGACACTTCAGCATACAGTGTTGCCAGATCAAACCTGAACAAAGGTATTAAAAGGGCCAAAGACACCCACAGGCAATGGGTGGAAGACCACTTCAATACCACATACACCAGAAGCATGGGGCAGGATGTCAGGGACATCACTGGCTACAAGAGCAGCCCTGCCTGCCCCCACAGCGATATCACACTTACCAACGAGCTAAACACCTTCTTTGCCCACTTCGAAACTGGCAACACCACCTTGAGTGGAAGAACCCCAGCCGAGGCGGAGGGACTGGTCTTGCAACTGAGCACCCAGGAAGTACAACGCGCTCTGCAAAGGGTCAACCCACGCAAGGCTGCAGGCCCAGATGGAGTTCAAGGAAGGGTATTTAGGGACTGTGCTGAACAGTTGGCTGAGGTATTCACCAGGATCTTTAACCTGTCGTTATCTCTAGCTACGGTCCCCAAGTGCCTGAAGTCGGCTACCATAGTGCCGGTGCCGAAAAAATCAAGGATCACCAACCTGAACGACTACCGTCCGGTTGCCCTAACTCCTATAGTCATGAAGTGCTTTGAAAGGCTGGTCCTCTCACACATCAAATCCAGCATCCGTGCCTCACTGGATCCACATCAATTTGCATACAGGGCAAATAGATCCACTGAGGACGCCATCTCTCTGGCTCTTCACACTGTCCTGACTCACCTGGAGAGACAGGGCACGTAAGTGAGGATGCTATTCATTGACTATAGCTCTGCCTTCAACACGGTCATCCCCACCAAGCTCAGGTGTGGTGCTGCGGAGCTCTGTTTCAATCACTCGAACAAGTGAGTTTCTAAACATTTTTTGGAATTCGGAGGAGGTACAGCGGTACTCTAAACATCTTTGGGTATCGCTGCGACGCTACAGAAATCTTTTAAAAAGGTTTCTGTGTGTTTTGGGGCTGCGAGCGGTGTTATCAACTGACTGCTCAGCTCCCACTACTGAGGCTGGCAACCTGCCAGGAAACTGTGGCGCACAAAAAGGGGGAGGAAAAACCTGTCTGGACTGATACACCTGCGTCCAGAACAACCCCCCCCCCCCTACTGCCTCGTCGCTACTGACCGGACGGGTCTGGTTTTCGTGCGGTGTGGGAGTTTTCTACACCCTCGACCTTCTTCTGCGGCCTTGTGACCTGGAACTGAAGGAGCCTCCTCTCTATCAGAGATAGGCTTCCAACAATAACAGACTGCAGGTGAATCCCTTTCGTCGCTGCAGGAGCAGCGAAGACCAGCGGGGATTGCTTGTGAAAGTCTGCAGCTCACCAGGGAACGCAGGAGAGCCGAGATACCCGGGCCAAGAGGCTGTGACGCAGCAGTTTCTAGTGGGAGCCGCCATTATTGACGTTCGAGGCAACACCACTCGCCTCCCTCCCTTGAACTGTTCTACACTTGTTTGTGTGTTTGGACTTGGCCCCGTGCCTTTTGGATTGTCTTTGTCTTTGTGTATCAGTGTTTTGTTTTCACTGTAGTGCCTGATATCATGCAGGGTCAGCGTTCTGGGGGATCGGGGCCTTCGGGGAGTTATGCTAAGGCGGCTGCTTCAGCTGCTTCGGCTGCTCCTCTGGGGGCCCAGTTCCCCATGAGGAACCTACCCTTTGAACATGGGGTCAGGTGCTACATGCCCCCCCAAATGAACCTGGAGGACTGCGCGGCTGCTGTGGCAGTGGCAGCCAAGCCTGTAGGCATTGTGTATGTGGGAAAAATGTTTGGGAAGGGCGTGTTCTTTCTGGAGTCCGTTGAGGGGGTGAACGCGACTGTATGTAAAGAGGTCACAGTGGGTGGACTTTTCTTACAGGTCGAGCCCCTAGGGTCCACCGCGCAGCGGGTGGTCCTATCCAACGTCCCGCCCTGCATCAAGAACGAGGCCCTCCTTCCCCACCTTCATACCCTGGGGAAGATCCTCACCGACATCACCCCAATACCCATGGGGTTCCGCAGGAAGGACTTGCAGCACGTTCTCTCCCTCCGGCGCCAGCTGACAATGCTGCTGGACCGGGAGGAGGTGGTCGACGGGCGCTTCTGTGTCTAGCAGGATGGGCGAGACTTCACCATCTTCTGGACATCGGACCGCCCGAGGTGCCATGCCTGCAAGGAAGTGGGGCATATTCGGAGGAATTGCCCCAAATCCCGGGCGGAGGCCTCCGCCTCCGGTGCCACTAACCCCCCTCCCCCCCCACTCCCACTCCCCCTGTAGTTGAGTCAGGGAACCCTGGGGAAGGGGAGGGTCAAAAGAAGGGGGGCAAGGTGGCGAAGAAGATAAGGCACCTGTGGGAACAAACCCCCCGGGGATAAGACTTTGCCACCCATCCCGTCACCTCCCGTTAGGGAGTCCGCAAGCCCCATAATCCAGCCAGGGGCGGAGGGGATTGGGCGGGAGGAGGGGGAGCCGCAGACTAGGGTTGCTCAGGTGACCCCAGAGTCTGTGAGCTCCTCCCCTTCGAAAAAAAGAAGGAGGAATCTCTCCAGGGAGGAGCAGAAGGGGGACATAGGGGAATCTTCCAGTGGGGAGGGGAGTGCTGTGGTGGAGGATGACTCCTGCCCTCTGGTTCATGCTCTGAAGGGGTTTCTGGGGAGGGTGGTGATAGGGACCACTCGGGTGTAATGGAGCAGGGAGAGATTCCTGTTGGGGAGGGAATCCCGATTCATGCACCCGAGGAAGCCCAGGAGCAACCCACCCAGGACGAGGTTGAGAACATGCCTGTGGAGTTAGGGATAGTAGGCGGGGAGGGGGAAGGGGAAACCAGCCCTTCTCTCCCGCAGGACCTGTCTCCAGAGGGACTCCCTGAGTCTGGGGCACCAGAGTCCACTCTGGGCCCAACTGGTGGAGGGATAGACCCCACTGTCAATGGTCTTGACTGCCCAGGTACACCCGAGGAAGGCCCCTCTGCCACTGGCCCCACGGTGGGGACTGAGGTGGAGGTGAGACCAGAGGGTGGGGAAGAGGCAACCGCTGCGCAGAGTGGGGCGGGAGTCTCAAGCACAGAAGGTGTGTCCAAGGATGGGAATGGTGACTCCATCTGCAGTGGGGGGGTGGAAGGGGACTCCTCGGGCAATGAGACAATGGATGTTCTCGCTGCCCCCGATGCCACTCCTCTCATTCCAGTGGAGGAGATCCGCGAGTTCATCGCGGCCACCGAAGGAGCCCAACATCGGCCCAAGCTGGCCTCCCTCCGGTGGCCGAACTTACAAGGGGTCACCAGCTCCCTGAACCTCATCCTCAGAAGGAAGGGGAGGGGAAAGGGAGGGACGGGGGTGAAGGGAGGGACGGGGGTGAAGGGAGGGACGGGGGTGAAGGGGAACGACCGGCGTCAGCTCAGGTCTTTCTTGGACGACCTGGAAAAGGACGCCGAGGCCCAGAGCAGCGTCGTTCCATCTGAGGGTAGAGGGACCAGTAGAGCGTCCCTTGTTGCCAAGATCCGGAAGGTGAAACGCACTGCCAATCCATCTAGGGTCCGTAGCGGCAAAGGCGACTCTGCTGTCAGTGACCAGGGGATTGGTGAGGGGATCTAGTGTACTCCTGACATGGCGATCACCATAGCCAGTTATAACATAAATGGCAGCAGGGGGCCTCTCCGCAGGTTTAACCATCTCTCAACCCTGAGGGATGGGAAATATGCGGTGAGCTTCCTGCAGGAAACCCACACCATCCCAGGAGACGAGTCCACCTGGCTCCTGGAGTGGAGTGGTGAGGTCTTCATGAGCCACCTCAGCTCCATTTCCAGTGTGGTGGCCATTTTGCTGGCCCCGAATTTCCGGCCAGAAATCCTAAAGGTCCAGGAATTGGTGCCAGGCCGCTTGTTTCACCTGGCCGTGTGCCTGGATGGCGTGCCGTTGCATTTTGTCAAAGTGTACGCCCCCAAGCCCGCCGTGTTGCAGACGTGCCTGTTCCGGGAGGTGTCTACCCTTTTGAGCTCCATCGACCCTGGCGACTGCGTGATCCTCGGGGGAGATTTCAACTGTACCCTCGAGGAAGGAGACCGTTCCGGTATCCAGCGTGGCCAGGAGTCGGTGAAGAAGTTGAAGGAGCTCGTGGGCTCCTTTGACTTGGTAGACACCTGGAGGAACCTCCACCCCAACTCCAATGCCTTCTCCAGGAGGTCAGAGGGGGGTGGTTCTCGCATTGACCGCCTGTACATTTCTCGGGCGTACGTCTCCCGCGTCTCGGCGGCCTCCATGCGGCCGATGCCTTGCTCGGACCACCACCTGGTGTGGGCGGAGTTTACCCCGCTGCGCACGAGGGGAGGGTCCGCATACTGGCACTTTAACAACCGGCTGCTGGAGGATCGCCGCTTCCGGGACTCGTTTGTGAGGTTCTGGACCACTTGGAAGGGGAAGAATGGAGGATTTCACTCCCTGCGGCTATGGTGGGACGTGGGCAAGGCCCACATCCGGCGTTTCTGTCAGGAGTACACTAGGGGGTCGACCAAGAGACGCGATTCCAAGGTCAGACAGCTCGGGAGTGAGCTGCTCGATTTGGATTGGCGTCTAAGTCAGACTGGTGGGGACCCGACCCTCTGGAGGGAATACCAGGAGAAGAAGGACGCGCTGAAGGAGCTGCAGTTACAGCAATCCCGAGGCGCGTATGTGAGGTCGCGGATCTAAATGCTCCACGATTTGGACCGCGGTTCACCCTTCTTCTACTCGCTGGAGAAGTGGCGGGGAGTCCGTCAGCAGTTTGTGGAGCTGCCCGCTGACGATGACTCCCCCGTCACCTAACCAGAAGACATCAACGCGGCGGTTCGTTCCTTTTATGGGACCTTGTTTTCACCGGATAGCTCCGGCGTGGACGAGTGCAGTGATCTGTGGGAAGGTCTAACCACGGTCGGCCCGGAGGGTGCCGAACGTCTGGACGCCCCCCTGACACTAGACGAACTGACCGCGGCCCTCCATCAGATTCAAAGGGGCAAACCCCTGGCCTGGACGGCCTGACAGCAGAGTTCCTCCGCACTTTCTGGGGGACCCTGGGGGAGGACTACACCATGGTCCTGAGGGAGAGCCTGGCGACCGGGGAGATGCCCCTGTCTTGGCGGAGGGCTGTAGTGGTCCTTCTGCCCAAGAAGGGTGATCTCCGCCTACTAAAGAACTGGCGCCCGGTCTCCCTCCTCTGTACCGATTACAAGGTCTTTGCTAAGGCAATGGCCAACCGTCTGGGCCCAGTGCTGGCCCAAGTGATCCACACTGACCAGTCTTACACAGTCCCGGGCCGGTCCATCCAGGACAATATCCATCTGGTCCGGGACCTGGTCTACCGGGCTCAGGAGACCGGTGTACCCACTGCCTTTCTCTCCCTTGACCAGGAGAAGGCTTTCGACAGGGTGGATCACGAGTATCTGGTGAGGACTCTGCGGGCGTTTGGGTTCGGACCGCACTTTGTGGCCCGGATCCGACTTCTATACGCCACTGCGGAGTGCCTCGTCAAGGTCAACGGATCCTTGACGGCCCCCATTCCCTTCCGCAGAGGAGTAAGTCAGGGCTGCCCCATGTCAGGCCAACTGTACGCCATCTGCGTGGAGCCATTCCTTAGTCTGCTTCGGAGGAGGTTGACGGGCATGGTTCTACGCGAGCCAGATATGGAGGTGGTCCTCTCGGTCTATGCCGATGACGTGCTCCTCATGGTCACT
This sequence comes from Rhinoraja longicauda, assembly GCF_053455715.1. Taxonomy (NCBI): domain Eukaryota; kingdom Metazoa; phylum Chordata; class Chondrichthyes; order Rajiformes; family Arhynchobatidae; genus Rhinoraja; species Rhinoraja longicauda. Next base: position 15,038,047 of record NC_135957.1, on the reverse strand, counting down.
GACCCCGCTGATCTGCAGAGGATGCGCGAGTGCCAACGAGTCTTCTCGGCCGCCTCCTCTGCAAGGATCAATTGGGGGAAATGTTCTGGACTCTTGGTCGGTCCCTGGCAGGTGGACTCCCTCCCTGAGGAGATGCGGTTTTTCACGTGGAGCACCACGCACCTCCTTTACTTGGGAGTCTACCTGAGTCCTGTCGCGGAGACCTGGCTGGCGAACTGGCAGGAGCTGGAGTTGAAAGTCGTCGCCCGGCTGGGGCGCTGGTCAGGTCTCCTCAGCGTGCTTTCCTACCGGGGCAGGGTGTTGGTCATTACCCAACTCGTGGCTTCCCTGCTCTGGTACAGATTGACCACATTGGTCCCATCAGCCACTTTTGCTGGGATCATCCAGAAGAAGTTGGTGGACTTCTTCTGGGGCAACGGAAAGCACTGCGTCTCTGCAGCGGTCCTGAGTCTCCCGATTGAGGAGGGCGGGCAGTCGCTGGTGTGCATCCGCACCCAGTTGGCGGCTCTCCGCCTCAGGACTCTGCAGAGATACCTGTACTCGGAGCATCCTCCCAGGTGGCACGTGCTGGCACGCACTTTTTCCAACGGGGCCGCTGCCTTCAAGCAGGTACGCGGATCCCGATGGTGGGCGTCAGCCGTGCTATCCTGCTGGGAATGCCCGGCTTCTACCGGGACTTGCTGAGAGTCTGGAACCTGGTTGCTGTCGACCGGGCCCCCCCTCCGCTGACGTAGGGCGGCGGCCCAGGCGTGAGAGCAGCCGGCCCTTGTCCTGCTCCGCTGGGTGTCGGAGAGGCTCAAATGTGTGGAGCACCTGCGGCTGAGCAAACCCCCGCTCAGCCGGAAGTACTCGTCGGACCGAGGCGCCGTAATCCTTCCCGGGAGCCGGTCCCACACAACATGAGCCGCATTTCTTCGACACCCTTCATCTCCCTCCAAGACGCAGGGAGGCGTGTCCTGTACGGGCTCCTCCTCCACACCCTGCACTTCCTCGCCCTGGTCCACCGTCCGGACACTAAGTGGCGGTCGGTGTTGCCTTCCGGTCGCGAGGTGACCCCGCGGTGGGGGTCCCTCTACGCAGGAATTCTGCCCCTCTCCATCGGGGATCTGGGGTGGAAGGTATTGCACCGAGGAGTCCCCTGCAACCTGTTCCTCGCGCGGTTCACAGACTCGCCAGCCGCCTGCCACTTTTGCGGGTTGGAAGAGTCTGTGTACCACGTGTACATGCAGTGTGTGAGGTTGCAGCACCTGTTCCAATATCTAAAGGGGCTGCTCCTTGCTTTTTGGCTGCATTTTTCATCCACCATCCTCATCTTTGGACACCCTGTGCGTAGGGGAGAGGGTAGGGCCGAAGATGTCCTTGTTGGGTTGCTCCTGGGCCAGGCCAAGCTGGCCATCCGCGACTCACGGCGCCAGGCGGAAGAGGGCTCTGCCTGAGCCAGCTGCCTGCCCCTTTTCCGGGGTTACGTCCGTGCCAGGGTGGTGTTGGAGAGGGACTACGCGCTGTCCACGGGCACCCTGGAGGATTTCCGGGACCGCTGGGCACCGCGGGGGATTGGATGTATCCTGGATGGGGATTGTAATATAATTGTATAATAGTTTCAATAGGTATATTTGTTTGTATAATACTCTGGTGGTGGGTTCTGTTTTGGTTTTATTGTATTGTATATATTATTTTAATATTTGAATAAATATTTTTGATTAAAAAATAAATAAAAAATAAAATAAATAAAATTTAAAAAAAGCTCATCACCAAACTCCACCAGCTAGGCCTCAGCTCGTCATTATGCGACTGGATCCTGGACTTCCTGCTGGAGCGACCGCAGGCAGTAAGAATGGGCCCGCACCTGTCCTCCACTATCACCCTGAGTACCGGCACACCACAGGGCTGTGTTCTGAGCCCCATGCTCTACTCCCTCTTCACACACGACTGTGTTCCTGCATTCGACACCAACACCATTGTCAAGTTTGCAGACGACACAATGGTGATCGGGCTGATCACCAACGGTGATGAAACAAAAAACATAGCGGAGGTGCAGAACCTGGCGGACTGGTGCTCTGATAACAACCTGTCCCTAAATACCACCAAGACCAAGGAGCTGATCATCAACTTCCGTAGGTCATACAACGGGGAATACGCCCTGATCTTTATCAACGGGGACAGTATGGAGAGAGTGTCCAGCTTCAAGTTTCTGGGCACTCACATATCGGAGGACCTCACATGGTCCAATAACACTGCTGCGCTGGTCAAGAAGGCACAGCAACGACTGTTCTACCTAAGAACACTGAAAAAGTCTGGTCTACCCCAACAGCTGCTGACGACATTCTACCGCTGCACCATAGAGAGCATCCTAACACATGGCATTCCTGTGTAGTCTCTCAGCTGCACGGAGGCACAGAGGAAAGCTCTTCAGCGGGTAGACCATAGAGCTCAGAGGACCATCGGAACACAGCTACCAGCCTTGGAGGGCATCTACAACACACAATGCCTCAGAAAAGCCACCAGCATCCACAAAGACTCTTCACACCCCTGCAACAGTCTGTTCGAACTTCTACCATCGGGCAGACGATACAAGGCCTTCTACGCCCGCACCTCCAGACTCAGGAACAGCTTCATCCCCAGGGCCATAGCTGTTATGAACCGGTCCTGCTGAGCCGGATGGTCACATCGCACAGTGAACCGGCACAGATCTACTTGCACTTTATTCTGTTTTAAAACTGTTCCAATTTGTTTCATTGGGTTGATTAAACTAATACTGACTAGCTAATTAATTTATTGCATCGTATGGGAGGCGCATTCCCAATCTCGTTGTACCCCTGTACAATGACAATAAAGATATATTGTATTGTATTGTATTGTATTGACCCCAACACTGGTTGTGCAGTACAAACACTAACCTGTAGCAGTGTGATCGGAAACTTTGGATGCGGCTCAGTGGTGATCCATACGCGGAAAGATTCATTTACATTCTCGCTTGTTACCAGAATCTCCAGCAGCTCATCCATAAAATTCAGACCCAAGTGGCAGTTTTGCAGTAAGACCCATCCACCCTGAGTGGATAAAATAACAAGTTATTTTATTCAGGATGAGAAAATTTCATTGTAATAATTGTAGATTGCTAAATGCATTAATCATTTGGAAAAATTGAGCAGAAAGTACTTGGTTGAAACCCTGTAGAATGTCAAGAGATTAGATGAGAGACTGATTTGATGTCCCAGATTTAGAAAGAAATCTGCACACTAGGGCTTCCGAGATGTCCTCGTTCTTCAGAAAACGGGGCTTCCCCTCCGCCATTATAGATGAGGCTCTCACTAGGGTCTCTTCTACATCCCGCAGCTCCGCTCTTGCTCCCCCTCCCCCCACTCGCAACAAGGACAGAATCCCCCTCGTTCTCACCTTCCATCCCACCAGCCAGCGGATCCAACATATCATCCACCAACATTTCCGTCACCTACAACGGGGCCCCACCACTGGCCATATCTTCCCATCCCCTCCCCTCTCTGCGTTCCGCAGAGACCGTTCCCTCCGTAACTCCCTGGTCTACTCGTCCCTCCCTACCCAAACCACCCCAACCCCGGGCACTTTCCCCTGCAACCGCACGAGATGCAACACCTGTCCCTTTACCTCCCCCCTCAACCCCATCCAAGGACCCAAACAGTCTTTCCAGGTGAGACAAAGGTTCACCTGCACCTCCTCCAACCTCATCTATTGCATCCGCTGCTCTAGATGTCAACTTATTTACATCGGCGAAACCAAGCGCAGGCTCGGCGATCGCTTCGCTGAACACCTGCGCTCGGTCCGCATTAACAAAACTGATCTCCCGGTGGCCGAGCACTTTGACTCCCCCTCCCATTCCCAGTCTGACCTTTCTGTCATGGGCCTCCTCCAGTGCCATAGTGAGGCCCGCCGGAAGTTGGAGGAGCAGCACCTCATATTTCGCCTGGGCAGTTTGCAGCCCGGTGGTATGAACGTCGACTTCTCCAACTTTAGATAGTCCCTCTGTCCCTCCCTTCCCCTCCTCCTTCCCAGATCTCCCTCTATCTTCCTGTCTCCACCTATATCCTTCCTTTGTCCCGCCCCCCTGACATCAGTCTGAAGAAGGGTCTCGACCCGAAACGTCACCCATTCCTTCTCTCCCGAGATGCTGCCTGACCTGCTGAGTTACTCCAGCATTTTGTGAATAAATCGATTTGTACCAGCATCTGCAGTTATTTTCTTATAAGAAATAGTTAAAGCTGGTAATGACCCTAGTGAAGCTCCTATCTGATTGTTATCTTTTCCCTAGAGGTGTTGGAAACCTATTCATATGGAAACGGGGGTTTCTCCAAACTGCCAGAAAAGTAAGTAGCAGATTCAAGCATTATCCTGATCCAAAACTTACAACATTTAAAACGTGCTATGAATGCTGAAAACCTGAAACAAAGAGAAATGAACTATAGATGCTGGTTTACAAAAAAAGTGCTGGAGTTACTCAGGATGTTAGGAAGTATCTCTGGTGCACATGGATAGGTGATGTTTTATGTCAGGAGCCTTCTTCAGACTGATTGCAGGGGGAGAAAGCGAGGCGAGGGGTGGGGGCAGGATAAAGCATGGCAAATGAGATGGATAGATGGTGAGAGCTTGGTGGATGAAGGTTAGAGATGGAAAGGAGACAATCAGATAAGAAGAGAGGAGTGAAATATAAAAAGACAGAGAGAGGATTTAGGGGAAAGGGAATGGGGTGGGGGAACGATGGGGAAGTTGGAAGGGAATATTATGGCGAGTCTTGAGGCTTGTTCTTTGTTGAAGAAGTTTATTGCGACAGCAATATTCGATTACAAAGTTTTCTTAACGAGATTACAGACAACCATTAAAACTAACTGTTCTCTTCGAAGACGTCTCTCAACTGAACCTTTTCGGGCACCAAAAGCGCACGTGACCACGCTGTCCAATCAGCGGTCTCGCTCTCTGGACCAATCCCTACGGTCGCGCCCACACGTGACCTTGCTGGAAAATCTGAGGGTTCGACAACTAGGACCACTCTCTATGGTCGCTACATGACCCCCCCCAGAACCTGAGGTACGGAACCTAGCAGGGAGCCGGATTTCGCGACCAGAACGAGTAAGGAGAGGGGCAGCCTGAACCACAGGAGCAGGGGATTCCGGACCTGGTGGAACTGCAGGAGCGGGGGGTCCTGGACTGGGTGGAACTGCAGGAGGACGGCCACGCCGAGGTGGTTGGCCGACCAGGACAGGGCAGTCTGGATCCAAGTGCGCAGGTTTAAGCCTGGACACCGAGACGAGCTCACTCCTGCCACCCACGTCTAAGGTGAAGGTGACCGTCCCCGTACGCAAAACCCGGAACGACCCTTCATAGACCCTCTGCAACGGGGAACGATGGGCATCCTTACACAGAAATACAAACTCACAGTCCTTCAAGGCAGGTGGTTCGTGTACCATGAGACACCCATGACGTGAAGTCGGAACCGGAGCCAGGGAACCCACGCGTGCCCGGAGAGATGCTAAGACTGACGGAACTGGAGGCAGCTGACCGGAGGAGTCTGGAAGCAAATCCTCGGGTACTCGAGGTGGCGAGCCATATACTAGTTCCGCGGACCAAGCACCGAGATCCTGCTTAGGAGCGGTCCGGCTGCCCAGAAGGACCCAGGGAAGTTGGTCCACCCAGTCCGGGCCTTCCAGCCTCGCGCTGAGGGCCGCCTTGAGTCGTCGGTGGAACCTCTCCATGAGCCCATTAGCCTGGGGGTGGTACGCCGTGGTGTGTTGCAACCGGGGGCCGTACAGCTTTGCTAGCGTGGCCCAGAGGGTAGAGGTGAACTGTGGTTCCCTGTCGGTGGTAATAACAGCCGGAACCCCGAAACGTGCCACCCAATGGAGGGCCAAGGCCCTGGCACAAGAGTCAGCGGAGGTATCTGACAATGGGAAAGCCTCCGGCCACCGGGTGAACCGATCCACTAACGTGAGCAGATGGGTGTAGCCCTGGGAGGAAGGCAAGGGTCCGACTAAATCCACGTGAATATGGAAAAAATGGACCGCTGGGACCTCAAACACTTGTACCGGGGGCTGGACATGGCGTTGGACTTTAGCGGTCTGGCAGGGAACGCAGGAACGGGCCCAAGCAGCTATCTGCTTTCGCAGGCCATGCAACACAAACAGAGCGGCTACTAAGGCAGAGGTGGAGCGGATGGACGGGTACGCCAGCCCGTGAATGGCATCGAACACCCGGCACTGAAGGGAGGGCGGCACCACCGGCCTGGGTCGGGGGAGGGAAACATCACACCAGACTTTTGTGCCCTCCGGCCCGCAGGCCACCTGAGCCAACTTCAACCCTGAAGTGGTGGACTGGTATGCCGAGGCGGTATCCGCCAGGAGCTGTGCCTCCGCAAGCTCCTGGGGATCCACCTCGCAGTCCACCGCTGAAATGGGGGAAACAGCAGGCCGAGACAGAGCGTCAGCAACGGCATTAAGCCTACCGGCGACATGACGGACATCGGTGGTAAACTCGGAGATGGCAGTCAGGTGCCGCTGCTGGCGGGCCGACCATGGGTCGGACAATTTGGAAAAAGCAAAAGTTAACGGTTTATGGTCCGTAAAGGCCACAAACGGGCGGCCTTCTAGGAAATACCTAAAGTGACGGACAGCTAAATAGAGGGCCAGAAGCTCTCGGTCAAAGGCGCTATATTTCAGCTCAGCCGAACTCAGTTGCCGGCTGAAAAACGCCAAGGGCTGCCAAAGGCCACCCACCTGCTGCTTCAAAACCCCTCCCACCGCCACATCAGAGGCATCAACCGTCAGGGCCGTGGGGGCGGAGGTGCTCGGGTGGACCAACATGGTGGCGTCTGCCAAAGCCGCCTTAGCTGCTGCAAAGGCCGACTCCGCGGCCGGGGACCATATCAACTCTACAGGTTTACCCGCGAGGCACTGGAAGAGCGGGCGCATGACCCGCGCTGCTGCTGGGACGAACCTATGGTAGAAGTTAACCATGCCTACGAACTCTTGCAGACCCTTCACTGTGGTGGGCCGCGGAAATGCACGGACAGCCTCCACCTTCTCGGGCAAAGGGGTGGCGCCGGCAGGGGTGATTCTGTGCCCTAAGAAATTGAGAGAAGGGAGGCCGAATTGACACTTGGAGGGTTGGATGATGAGCCCGTGTTCTTGGAGCCGCTGGAATACAGCCCGCAAGTGTTCCTGCACTGAGGGGCTGGCGACCAGGATATCATCTAAATAAATGAACACAAAAGGCAAATCTCGACCCACACGGTCCATCAGTCGCTGGAAAGCCTGTGCCTCGTTCTTTAAACCGAAAGGCATGCGCAACCATTCGAACAACCCGAACGGAGTGATCGTGGCAGTTTTTGGTATGTCCTCCGGCCGCACAGGAATCTGGTGGTATCCCCGCACCAAATCGATCTTGGAGAACACCACCGCACCTTCCAGCCCAGACGAGAAGTCCTGCAGGTGCGGTATGGGGTAGTGATCAGCCGTGGTGACAGCGTTGAGATGCCGATAATCGCCGCATGGTCTCCACCCCCCAGATGCTTTGGAGACCATATGCACGGCGAGGCCCACGGGCTGTCGGACTGACGGACAATGCCCATTTCTTCCATCTTCCTAAATTTTGCCCGCGCCACTGCCAGCTTGTCGGGCGGTAGCCTCCGGACTCGAGCGAAAACGGGGGGCCTCTTGGTGCGGATGTGGTGGACCACGCCGTGCCTGGCCGAAGGGGCGTCGAAACGCTGTATGAGCAGCTCTGGAAACTCCGCCAGGACCTCAGCATACGGGTCGGGGGCCGCGACGACGGCCTGAACAGTCGGGCTGGGCGGGGTGGCGGCTGGCGGAGCGGCGGGCTCATCGCTGCTGGCGGAGGGTCGGAGGTCGTTACTGTGGACATCAGGGACTAGTGAAAAGGCCCAGAGGAAATCTGCGCCTAGGATCGCCTGGCTGACGTCTGCGATAATGAATGGCCATTCATACGTGCGGATGCCTAAAGCCAGGGACATTGTCCGCACACCATACGTGCGGATGGGACTGCCGTTAACCGCGATGAGGGTAGGGCCTGTCTTACCCGATCTGGCCTTGCGGTCGGTCGGCGGTACGATACTGACTATGGCTCCCGTGTCAACCAAAAATTCTACGCCTCGGACGTAGAGGCGTCGGTTCTGGCCAATCGTAACTGCCTCTATGTACGATCGGCCGAGGCATTTCCCGAGAAGGTACAAGGTGAGCGGCAGTTGCGGGATTCTCCACCCCATCGTAGATGGTAATAGCACCAGCCGCGCTTGTGCGGATCCTTTTGGCGGGCTTTTGGAGAAATGGCAGGAGACGCGGCGCCATCTTGATGTCGCTGTGGCACGGCCGCTGATGTCGGGACCTTGTTGATCGAACCGCTTCCTTTCGATTTGGACGCCATGAGCGCATCAGCTTTTTCTGCATATGCCACGGGGTCCTTAAAAGAACAATCCGTGAGCATAAGTTTGACATCTTCGGGAAGCTTCTCTCGGAATGCCTGCTCGAACATGAGGCAATCTGTATGTTCACCTGCTAGCGCTAACATTTCAGCCATGAGAACGGACGGCAGCCGATCTCCGAGATCCGGTAGGTGCATAAGCCGCTTAGCTCGGTCCTGCCTGCTGAATCCGAAGGTCCGTAACAACAGGGTTGACGATGAACCACATCACCCGCGCGGTCGTCTCCCAACTGAACCTTTTCGGGTGCCAAAAGCGCACGTGACCATGCTGTCCAATCAGCGGTCTCGCTCTCTGGACCAATCCCTACGGTTGCGCCCACACGTGACCTTGCTGGCCAATCTGAGGGTTCGACAACTAGGACCACTCTCTATGGTCGCTACAATATGTAAATATGTGTCTCTTTGTTGCTACAAGCTTCCAAGGAGCCTAACCCTGACCCTTTCTTATTTCTAATAGTCAGGAACAGATGGTTCCCCTTACAACAACTATTGTGAGTGAAGAGACAATCTGACATTTTTACAATTGACAGGGCAAACATAAAGCCTACTTGAAAAGTACAAGACCATGGGGGGAATCCATTTCCCACAATGCACAGTACTTTTCACAAAGCCTGGATCTCACCTTTTACAGCACCTTCCACAGCTCCATTTCAATGCAGTGTCTGATGATCAAGATCCTTGTTCCAAAGCAATTCAAACAAAAGCTGCCTAAAATTTGGGTGTTGCATTGGAAGATTTGACTTCCATCATTTCAGCTCAATGTTGCAAAGTTCAGACTGCTGCCACCACCATTCTGGATAGTCAATCGAAAATCATGCTAAAACATCATGCCAAATTAAACTAATTCCTTCTGCCTTCACATGATCTATATCCCTATATTCTTGCTATTGAGGGCGTGCAGCTTAGGTTTACTAGGTTAATTCCCGGAATGGCGGGACTGTCATATGTTGAAAGACTGGAGCGACTAGGCTTGTATACACTGGAATTTAGAAGGATGAGAGGAGATCTTATCGAAACGTATAAGGTTATTAAGGGGTTGGACACTTTAGAGGCAGGAAACATGTTCCTAATGTTGGGGGAGTCCAGAACAAGGGGCCACAGTTTAAGAATAAGGGGTAGGCCATTTAGAACTGAGATGAGGAAAATCTTTTTCAGTCAGAGAGTTGTGAATCTGTGGAATTCTCTGCCTCAGAAGGCAGTGGAGGCCAATTCTCTGAATGCTTTCAAGAGAGAGCTAGATAGAGCTCTTAAGGATAGCGGAGTCAGGGGGTATGGGGAGAAGGCAGGAACGAGGTACTGATTGAGAATGATCAGCCATGATCACATTGAATGGCGGTGCTGGCTCAAAGGGCCGAATGGCCTCCTCCTGCACCTATTGTCTATTGTCTACCCCTGCATATTTATGTGTCTATCTAAAATCCTCCCAGATGGCTCTACTGCATCTACCACCACCTACCACTGTGTTCCAGACACCTACCATTTTGTGTGCAATAAGTGGTACACGTCTTTAAACCTTGCCCCTCACAACTATGCCCCCTAATCTTTGACATTAACACCATAGGAAAAAAGGTTCTGACTGTCTACCCTATCTATGCCTCTCATAATGTTATAAACTTCTATCAGGTTGCCCCTCAGTCTTTGATACTCAAGAGAAAAAAAAATATGTTTGTCCAACCTCTTTTTATAGCTAATACCTTATAGCTTTATTGCTAATACCCTCTATACCAGTTAACCAATGAGATATTCAACTCCCCAATAAAACTGCATGTGACTGAGGATACCTTTAAATAGCATAGTTCAACAGTTTAAGCATAGGAGAAGATGGATCCTCCTGTTGTTGAATATCAGATGTCTGTGAACGTTAAACATGGTTGCTTCATTTGACATGGCTCTCATCAAATTAGATACTCACTGTCACACCAACATTGCTGAGATGACAGTTACAATAAAAATATGCACTTATGATTCACAATAAAAATTGGAAGCAAATTGCCATCCATAACACTAACAAAAACAATAATACGTGGCCGGGTTTTACAGCTGATACCACAGCAATATACGTGCTAATTTCTGAGTAATATTGCATCAGGGGAAAGATCATCCTGTGTTTAATAGAACTAACAATTATTACATTTGCTTTTTGAGAATGCTGGTAATGGATTCCGTGACATAAGAACAAATATTTTGAAAAGTTCACAATAATCTTTGAAAACGAAACCAAGTAGCTGATGGCATGAAGTTTAATTTTAATTGAATAACATTCGTATATTTTTACCGACCTGTTGCATGGACATTGCCACCAGCTTTCTGGCATGTACTTCTTGTCCCTGACCCATGGATATTGCCCTACAATCTAAAGAAAGCATATCAGTTACTCTTCTGTGCGCAAATATCAAATGCGGTGTAACTCAAACAGATTAATAACCACCAGTGCACAAAATTCATGAGATTTAAGGAGTGCTGAGTGACATGTGCAATCTCCTTTCACAAGGAGATTATCGGTGGCACTGCTAGTGGAGTCAATGGCAGAGTCTTGGGTTAAATCCAGACCTCAAGTGATGTCTGTGTGGAGTTTGCATGTTCTTCCCGTGAACATATAGGTTTTCTACAGGTGCTCCAGCTTCCAACTACATCCCTAAAATGCGTGGATTGGTAGATTAATTGGCCACTGTAAATTGTCTGCAGTGTGTAGGTGAGTGGTAGAAGCAGGGCAAGTTAATGAGAATATGGGGAGAATAAAGCTGAAATTGATGCAGGATTAGTGTAAGCGAGTGGTTGAGGCTGGGTGCGGACATGGTAGGCCAGAGAGTCTATATCTATCCGCATTTCTCTGCGATTCTATGATAGAAACCATTCAAATCAAATCCAGCAGAAATGAACATTTCCAATATCCTACCATTTTCCCCATTTAATACTCAGGATGTATGGGTGAACCAAAGAACATGGTGTTGTGCCCAGATAACCACAAGATGAACAAAGATTCTGGAGTAGATTAACCTTACAGTGCATATCGCAATTTCAGAAATCTTATGGAATTTAAAAGATGCAAGTAGGTTCAAAATATCAATTTAAAGTCAAAATATGCCTGTGTGTATTCAAAGATGCAGTTGTTGGTTTTAGAAATCCACATCATGGTTAATTTGTCCACTTCTTTCACTCATGCTGGGATGGGCCTGGATGTTCAGCTGATCCTGAGGGCAATCAGGCAGCTTATCAGGCATCTGTATAGTCTGGTTCATGTGCCCTAACTCTTCTCAATAAAATTAAAACTAAAGATAGAGAGAGCAACTCCATTGCTGGAAGGAGAGAAAATATTAGACATGAAAGAGACAGGCAGAAGATAAATATTGAATCGAGAAGGACTTTTTTTTAACAACAGTATGGCCTATTGGTACCTCTAAAAAGTTAAATATCATTATTTTGCTTTCTGGTCAAGTGATACATATGTTCATTAATGGTGCACACCAGCACCATTTAGTCTATTAAAAACTATTGAGTGCAACCCAAAAACACTATCACACTGTCACTGCCCTGACAGTTGTGATGTCAAAAACATCAGAAATAGACTTGTTTATGGTGATTTATTTTGATGACAGTTAGGGAATAATATTGTAAAAGTATTGAAAACAATCAAATGAACACATGAAACACTGGAACTCCCAAGCAGATGTTTTCAGACAACATTATTACCAATTTCAAGCTTTTTGGCCAATCCTTCAATTTGAGTGCTGGGGTCCGATCCCATGGACAGGAAGCAAATCAGAGGAGTTAGCATTTCACTTTCTTCCCATGTTGTCTCCAGGTTTAGAATCACTGGCTCGGCATAGTGTGGTCCCATTGCTTCAGAAATGTAGTTTCGAGCTTGAGATAGAATTCTGTCAGGACACCATGACCTGAGAAGTAGAGAGAACAGATTATGTTACCATGTTTGGAAGAGTGGAGATGCAATAGAACAGTGTGGCACAGTGGCACAACTGGTAGAGCCACTGCCTTACAACGCTAAAGACTCAGATTCAATCCTGACCTCGGCTGCTGTCTGTGTGGAGTTTGTATGTTCTCCCTGTGACTGAGTAGGTTTCCTACCAAAGATTTGTATATTCATTAGTCTCTGTAAAACTGTCCCTAGTGCGTAGGGAGTGGATGCAAAAGTGAGATACCATAGAACTAGTGTGAATGGGTGATTGATAATCCTCATAAACGGTGGCTGTTTCCATGGTGTTGCTCTAAACTAAAGAACAACTGGGCACATTCTATAGTAAAAGGACATTGCAGACCCAATCTGTTGGGAAATTGCTGAGAGGTGCGAGGTTATTAGAAAAGTGAGGCAAAAATTAGGCACAACAATAAATTCGAAATAACTGGGGAGGTAACACTGTATCAGGCAACATGGTGGGGAGGTGAGTGTGTGTGTGTGTGTGTGTGTGTGTGTGTGGGGGGGGGGCAGGGGAGGGGGGGGGGAGGGTACTTTTATCACCACTACAATGTATCTGAATCCTGACATTAAGTATCTGTGAGGGAATTTTTAAGGAACAATGATAATAGATTTTAGAATATCTATGGAAGAGGATTTGGGTCAATCTAACTACTGATAGTGCAGCATACACGGGTTTGATTCTGGCTTGAGCTGCTGTCTGCATGGTGTTTGCACAGTCTCCCTATGACTGCACGGTTTTTCTCTGGTTACCTGGTTTCCTTCTATATCACAAAGTTGTGCTGGTTAGCTGGTTAATTGGTCACTATCAATTATTCCGGATTTAGGAGGACAATTGTAAAATCGGGGGAAGTTGATGGGTATATGGGAAAGAATAAGTTGTAGGGATAGAAATGGGAGAGTAGGATTGATAGGATTGATCTGACCAGCCAAATTGTTATTTTTTTGTTTCGTTTAGCTTAGAGATACAGCACAGAAACAGGCCCTTCGGCCCACAGAGTCCAAGCCGACCAGCAATTTCCGCACAATCCTACATACACTAGGGACAATTGACAACATGCAATTTTACTGAAGCCAATTAACCTTCAAACCCGTACGTCTTTGGAGTGTGGGAGGAAGCCAGAGCACCCCGGAGAAAACCCACACAGGTAACCTGGAGAATGTACAAACCCCGTACAGACAACACCATTAGTCAGTTCGAACGCGGGTCTGTGGTGCTGTGAGGCAGCAACTCTACCGCTGCACCATCGTTGTAGGTCCTTCCCCACAGCTCATTTTACCACATGTTTTTACGGAATTATGAATTTAAAAGAAAGAGCAAAGGGATTTTGTTGAATCTCTGCAAAATACTATTTTAGTTACAATTGGAGTATCATGCTCCAGATTAAGATTATGAAGGATATGAAGGCTTAGAAAGCAGCCCAACTTGGAACATTGTCTGTCCATTTCCCTCCACACATGCTGCTTGACCAGCTGACTTCCCACAGCAGTTAGTATTTTGCTCAAGATTCCAGCATCTGCAGTCTCTTATGCCTCCAAAGAATTAGGGCCTGAAGGTGTATGTGAGATCTCAAATTAATACTTTACATAGTATTCACAAAGGAAATGGATGTAGTACTTGGAGGATTAACAAAGGCGAATGTGAAATTTTCATGCAAGCCTCCATAAATTACGTACTTGATGTCTTTGTGGACATAAAGGTGAATAAATCCCCAGAGCTGGATAACTTATTTCAGGCAAGGGAAGAAACTTTTATGAGAGGCAAGGGAAGAAATTGACATAGCTCTGACTGAGATGTTTGTGGGTGTATATATTCAGAGTCACTCAAGTCTATGTACATAAGTTCTTTATTAGCAGAACACTAGCAGTACAGATGCTGGCTACTGTTACCCCAACTCCCACGATAGTCTGGTGACTAGCAGGCCAGCACTAGGATAACGCAGTAGAAAACCCGATCTGGATTATGGACCAGATGCGCAACAGTAAAACCGGACATGGATCTACATCATCCTTCTTAAGCATATGCCCCCAAACTAGATAAGGGCATATAAAGCCACTACAATACAAAAACCTACAGCTCACTGATATCCTAATATAACGGATGAAAACAGCAACTATGACAAACCCTAAGCAGAGGAGGATACAAATTGAGTAAGATAAATGTAAGGGAATGGTAAGGACTGTAATTAATCAGAGTCCATAATAAGTATCTAGCCACAGTCTTGCAGTCTTGGTACATGGGATTGGGGTTACAGACCTGTCCTGCTCGAGTACGATACAGGCCCTCCACTGTACCCATTGTAGGTGGCAGCATCATAGGTGGTGGTTCCAACGTCACTGGTCTCGCAACAGCCTTTTGCACAGGAGACTGCACCGGTGACATCACGGGTGACTTTATAGACGATTTTATGGGTGATTTCACCACCGGCACCAGCGGCTCCTTTGTTGGTGTAAAGACCAGCTTGCGGTCTGCCGACGCCTGGTCTCCATCGGTCCATAACATGCCATCTGTGACCTCTGTGTAGCCATGCTGTAATGGCACCAGCTCATTCACCAGTAGAATGTGTTTTCTGTTCCGCCGGTAGGTTCCTCCTTCCGATTGGACAAGATAGGACCGATTGGGGCTCGTAAACACGGGGCTGTAGTAGTTGCCTTGCAACAGGAAGGGTGGTACGGGTTTGTCTGGGCATCAGATGTTGGGCTGGCGAACCCAGCACCGGGTCGCTTGAAACGTTACGGAGATTGAGGAGGTCCAGGAATACATCGGACCCGGCTCTTCTGGATCTCTCCATGACATGTTTGGCACTATGGACAGCCCTCTTGGCTAGCCCGTTCGACTGCGAATACTCTGGGGTGCTGGTAATGTGTTTAAAATTCCAGCGTGTACCAAAGTCCTTGAAATATTGAAGGGTAATGTGACTGGCATTATCCGACATGAGGGTGTGAGGAGACCCATGGACCGAGAAATGTCTTGCAAGTTTTTGAATTATCTCCGCTGACGAAATTGTGCTGAGCAAATCGATCTCGAACCACCCGGAAGCTGGTCTTTACACCAACAAAGGAGCCGCTGGTGCCGGTGGTGAAAACACATTCTACCGGTGAATGAGCCGGTGCCATCTCAGCAGCATTCGCATGGCTACCATGGAGGTCACCAAATCTGCAACTCAACGCAGCGTTTTTCAAAGAGTATATCTAGGCTTCAACTGGCTCACCCGGTTTCTGGGTACATGCAAAGAATTTGTGCCGTTCCATGATAAGGTCAGTCCGTGGATTGCACAGCTGCTGAAATTTATTCTTAAGGCATGCAGGGTCATTAATCGTCTCGGCAGGTGTGATAACTACACCAGCCGCATCCAGCACAGCCTCAGCATAAACAAACAGTCTCACCTGACGAATTGCTTCCAAACCTGCTAGATTGAGGAGAATGGATGCTTGTACGCGGGGAGCTTTGTCATGGTGTGCAGCAGCCATGAATACATCATAATCCTCCTCGAAGGTGCGCCAACGTTCACTGATGCTGCCGTCGAAGACAAGTGGATCAGGCTATCGAAAAGATTCAGCCATGGTAAGAGATGTCAAAAGTCTTGAGGAGACAAATGACGGTGACTCAAAAGTTACATTTCGGCCATTTCTGACACTATGGCGAGTCTGGAGGCTCGTTCTTTGTTGAAGAAGTTTATTGCGACAGCAATATTCGATCACAAAGTATAACGAACGAGATTACAGACAACCATTAATTCTAACTGTTCACTTCGAAGAAGTCTCCTAACTGACTGGTTTTGGGCGCCAAAACCACACGTGACGACGCTGTCCAATCAGCGGTCTCACTCCCTCAACCAATCCCTACGGTCGCACCCACACGTGACCTTTCTGGCCAATCTGAGGGTTCGACTCCCAGGACCAATCTCTATGGTCGCTACAACACCATGTTTGTGGGTGTATATATTCAGAGCCACTCAAGTCTTTGTACATAAGTTCTTTATTAGCAGATCACTAGCAATACATATGCTGGCCACTGTTACCCCAACTCCCACGATAGTCTGGTGACTAGCAGGCCAGTACTAGGATAACCCAGTACAAAACCCGATCTGGATTATGGATTGGATGCGCAACAGTAAAACCAGACATGGATCTACATTTATGGCTCCACATAAGGTACCAAATAACTGAAGGACAGCAAATGTGCACCCTCTTTTCAAAATGGGCAGCAGTGCAAAGCCTGACAGTTATAGACCTATGAGTCTAGCATTAGCAAAAGGGAAGATGTAAAGATGTAAGGGTTAAAACTGTGGAAGACATTTTAAGTTGAATATGCTCTTTAAGCTGAATATGTTCCCGTGGGAAGTCGGTCTTCACGGTACAAGATACCTGCAGATAAGAAGTTGCTTCTCAGGGTTTAGAAGTTGTTCTCATGGTTTATCGAGGACTGGACGTTCCAATGCTCCGAGCCAAATCCAATGGCGCGTCCTTATCACACAATGGTGGCCTCTTGATCATATTAGTGTGCAACTCCTCTTTACTCCTGTTTGACTCCCTAACACAATTAAAGGAACTCCCCTGCAACCGCACGAGATGCAACACCTGTCCCTTTACCTCCCCCCCTCAACTCCATCCAAGGACCCAAACAGTCTTTCCAGGTGAGACAAAGATTCACCTGCACCTCCTCATCTATTGCATCCGCTGCTCTAGATGTCAACTTATTTACATCGGCGAAACCAAGCGCAGGCTCGGCGATCGCTTCGCTGAACACCTGCACTCGGTCCGCATTAATCAAACTGATCTCCCGGTAGCCGAGCACTTCAACTCCCCCTCCCATTCGCAGTCTGACCTTTCTGTCATGGGCCTCCTCCAGTGCCAAAGTGAGGCCCACCGGAAATTGGAGGAACAGCACCTCATATTTCGCCTGGGCAGTTTGCAGCCCAGTGGTATGAACATCGACTTCTCCAACTATAGATAGTCCCTCTGTCCCTCCCGTCCCCTCCTCCTTCCCAGATCTCCCTCTATCTTCCTGTCTTCACCTATATCCTTCCTTTGTCCCGCCCCCCTGACATCAGTCTGAAGAAGGGTCTCGACCCGAAACGTCACCCATTCCTTCTCTCCCGAGATGCTGCCTGACCTGCTGAGTTACTCCAGCATTTTGTGAATAAAGGAACTCTACTGTGTATCTGTTGAGACTGCTTTATGCTATGTAACCTTGGAAAATTACTGAATGTGCTTTGTGCTGCTTTGAACTGTATAAATACTGACTGTAATCTGTGTATTCTTTGAGAGGACAGAAGCAGGTGCTTGAGTGAACAACAGTACACTCAGGTCTCTGTATCTTCTCCCACCTTGGTGTTAAAGTAAAAAGTTTTAACTGATTCTTGTGCTTTTTGAATTATTTCATAGATAAGTCTAGGCTATGGCGAGTCCGAAAACTTGTTGGTTGTAGAAGAAGTTTATTGCAGCCGCAATATTCGAATACAGAGTTAAACAACAAGGTAAAGGACAACCATCAAAAACTTACTGTCTTCTTCGAAGACTTCGCCGAACTGAACATTTTGGGCGCCAAAAGCGCACATGACCACGCTGGCCAATCAGCGATGTCGCTCCCTGGACCAATCCCCATGGTTGCGTTCACACGTGACCTCGCTGGCCAATCTGAGGGTTCGACGACCTGGACCATTCTCTATGGTCGCTACATGACCCCCCCCAGAACCCGAGGTACGGAACTAGCAGGGAGCCGGATTTCGCGACCATAACGAGTACGGAGAGGAGCAGCCTGAACCACAGGAGCCGGGGGTTCCGGACTTGGAGGAACTGCCGGAACGGGGGGTCCTGGAGGAACTGCCGGAACGGGGGGTCCTGGAGGAACTGCCGGAACGGGGGGTCCTGGACTGAGCGGAACTAACGGAGGTCGGCCTCTCCTAGGGGTTTGGCAGACCAGGACTGGTTGATCCGGATCCAAGTGTGCAGGTTTGAGCCGGGACACCGAGACGAGCTCACTCTTGCCGCACATGTCTAAGGTGAAGGTAGCCGTTCCCTTACGCAAAACCCGGAACGGCCCTTGATAGACCCTCTGCAACGGGGCGCGATGGGAATCTTTTCGCAGAAAAACAAACTCACAGTCCTTCAGGGAAGGCGGTTCATGTACCATGGGACACCCATGACGTGAAGTCGGAACTGGAGCCAGGGAACCCACCCGTGCCCGGAGAGATGCTAACACTGATGGGACTGTAGGCAGCTGGTCTGAAGGGTCCGGAAACAAATCTCCGGGTACTCGAAGTGTCGAGCCATATACAAGCTCCGCGGACGACGCACCGAGATCTAGCTTAGGAGCAGTCCGGATGCCCAGAAGAACCCAGGGGAGCTGGTCTACCCAGTCCGGGCCTTCAAGCCTTGCACTGAGGGATGCCTTAAGTTGACGGTGGAACCTTTCTACAAGTCCATTTGCCTGGGGGTGATATGCAGTAGTGGGTTGTAACTTGGAACCGTACAGTTCTGCGAGCGCGGCCCAGAGGGACGAAGTGAACTGCGGCCCCCAGTCAGTGGTAATAACTGCCGGGACCCCGAAACGAGCTACCCAATGGAGGGCCAAAGTCCTGGCACAAGACGCTGACGAAATATCAGACAATGGGAAAGCCTCTGGCCACCGGGTGAACCGATCCACCACCGTGAGGAGGTGGGTGTAGCCCCGGGAGGAAGGCAAAGGCCCGACTAAATCCACGTGGATGTGGAAAAAACGAACTGCTGGGACCTCGAAATCCTGTACGGGGGGCTGGACATGGCGCTGGACTTTAGCGGTCTGACAGGGAACGCAGGAACGCGCCCAACCCGCTACCTGTTTCCGTAGGCCATGCCAGACAAACCGAGCTGCTACCAAAGCGGAGGTGGAGCGGATGGACGGGTGCGCCAGCCCATGAATGGCATCAAAAACCCGGCGCTGAAGGCAGGGCGGTACTACCGGCCTGGGACGGGGAAGAGAAACATCACACCAGACTTTCGTGCCTTCCGACCCGCAGGCTACCTGAGCCAACTTCAATCCCGAAGTGGTGGACTGGTATGCCGAAGCGGTATCCGCTAGAAGCTGTGCCTCCGCAAGCTCCTGGGGATCCACCTCGCAGTCCACCGCCGAAATAGGGGGAAAAGCAGGTCTAGACAGGGCGTCAGCAACGGCATTAAGCTTACCCGCGACATGACGGACATCGGTGGTAAATTCGGAGATAGCAGTCAGGTGCCGCTGCTGGCGGGCCGACCATGGGTCAGACAATTTGAAAAATGCAAATGTTAATGGTTTGTGGTCCGTAAAGGCCACAAATGGGCGGCCCTCAAGGAAATACCTGAAATGACGAACAGCTAAATAGAGGGCCAGAAGCTCTCGGTCAAATGCGCTATACTTCAGCTCAGCCGAATTTAGTTGCCGGCTGAAAAACGCCAAGGGCTGCCAACGGCCACCGACCTGCTGCTCCAAGACCCCGCCCACCGCCACGTCAGAGGCGTCAACCGTTAGGGCCGTGGGGGCGGAGGGGCTCGGGTGGACCAACATGGTGGCGTCTGCTAATGCTGCCTTAGCTGCTGTAAAAGCCGACTCTGTGGCCGGGGACCATATCAACTCTACCGGTTTTCCCGCAAGGCACTGGAAAAGCGGGCGCATGACCCGCGCAGCTGCCGGAACGAACCTATGGTAGAAGTTAACCATGCCTACGAACTCCTGTAGTCCTTTTACTGTGGTGGGCCTGGGAAATGCCCGGATAGCCTCCACCTTCTCGGGCAAAGGGGAGGCGCCGGCAGGGGTAATTCTGTGCCCTAGAAAATCAAGAGAAGGGAGGCCGAATTGACACTTGGAGGGTTGGATAATGAGCCCGTGGTCTTGGAGCCGCTGGAACACAGTCCGCAAGTGGACCTGGTGTTCCTGCACTGAGGGGCTGGCGACCAGGATGTCGTCTAAATAAATAAACAAAAAGGGTAAACCCCGACCCACACGGTCCATCAGTCGTTGGAAAGCCTGTGCCACGTTCTTTAAACCGAAAGGCATACGCAACCATTCAAACAACCCGAACGGAGTAATCTTTGCAGTTTTCTGTATGTCCTCCGGACGCACCGGAATCTGGTGGTATCCTCGCACCAAATCGATTTTGGAGAACACCACCGCTCCTTCCAGCCCAGACGAAAAGTCCTGTAGGTGCGGTATGGGGTAGCGATCAGCCGTGGTGACAGCATTGAGACGCCGATAATCGCCACATGGTCTCCACCCCCCAGATGCCTTGGAGACCATATGCAACGGCGAGGCCCACGGGCTGTCGGACTGACGGACAATTCCCATTTCCTCCATCTTCCTAAATTCCGCCCGTGCCACCACCAGTTTGTCTGGCGGTAGTCTCCTGGCCCGAGCGAAAACGGGAGGGCCCTCGGTGCGGATGTGATGGACCACGCCGTGCTTGGCCAAAGGCGTGTCAAAACGTTGGATGAGCAGCTCTGGAAACTCCGCCAGGATCTCAGCATACGAGTCAGGGGCCGCGACGACGGCCTGGACAGTAGGGCTGGGCGGGGAGGCGATTGTCGGAGCGATGGGCTCCTCGCCGGCGGAGGGTCGGAGGTCGTTACCGCGGACATCAGGGACCAGTGAAAAAGCCCAGAGAAAATCTGCGCCCAGGATCACTTGTCTGACGTCTGCTATGATGAATGGCCATTCGTACGTGCGGAGGCCTAACACAAGGGACATCTTCCATATACCGAAAGTGCGAATGGGGCTGCCATTAACCGCGATGAGGGTGGGACCTGTCTTACCCGTTCTGGTTTCGAGGTCGGTCGGCGGCACTATACTGACGATGGCTCCCGTGTCCACCAAAAATTCTGTGTTCGTGAATCGATCGTGGACGTAGAGGCGTCGGTTCTGGCCAATCGTAACTGCCCCTATGTACGATCGGCCGAGGCATTTCCCGCGAAGGTACAAGGTGAGTGGCAGTTGCGGGATTCGCTACCCCATCGTAGGTGATAATAGCACCAGCCGCGCTTGTGCGGATCTTTTTGGCGGGCTTTCGGAGAAATGGCGGGAGACGCGGCGCCATCTTGATGTCGCTGTGGCGTGGTCACTGATGTCGAGACCTTGTTGATCGAACCGCTTGCCTTGTTTTTAGCCGCTATGAGCGCGTCCGCTTTCGCTGCATATTCTTCGGGGTCCTTAAAAGAACAATCCGTGAGCAGCAGTCGGACATCCTCAGGAAGCTTCTCTCGGAATGCCTGTTCGAACATAAGGCAATCCGTATGCTCACCGGCCAGCATCATCATTTCGGCCATGAGAACGGAAGGCCGTCGATCTCCGAGGTCCGGTAGGTGCAGAAGTCTTGCAGCGCAATCATGCCTATTAAACCCGAAGGTTCGCAGTAACACTTTCTTCATGGCCTCGTACTTGTTTTCCGCAGGCGGATTAACGATGAACCGCATCACGCGTGTGGTCGTCTCCGGTGATAGAGCGCTGACGAGGTAGTAATACATCGTGGAGTCGTCCGATATCTTCTTTATATGAAATTGAGCTTCGGTGTGGACAAACCAAGATTGCGGTGAATGTGTCCAAAACAACGGAAGGTGAACGCTTACCGCGCTTAACTCCGGTGTGCCAGGCGCGGCAATCAACAACGAGGCGTCGTGTCCCTGCATAGTCGGTGATCGTCCAGATCACGTCGGGGTCACCAATATGGCGAGTCCAAAAACTTGTTGGTTGTAGAAGAAGTTTATTGCAGCCGCAATATTCGAATACAGAGTTAAACAACAAGGTAAAGGACAACCATCAAAAACTTACTGTCTTCTTCGAAGACTTCGCCGAACTGAACATTTCGGGCGCCAAAAGCGCACATGACCACGCTGGCCAATCAGCGATGTCGCTCCCTGGACCAATCCCCATGGTCGCGTTCACACGTGACCTCGCTGGCCAATCTGAGGGTTCGACGACCTGGACCATTCTCTATGGTCGCTACAAGGCGACTATCACAAAGATGTTGAAAAACATTTTGTGAGACAGGATTAATGATCACTTGAACAGCAGGAAACGAATCAAGCTCTGCTGAGCAATCTAGTTGAAAACTTTTTGTTTAGTTTAGAGATACAGCGTGGAAACAGGCCCTTCGGCCCACTGAGTCCGTACCAACCAGCAATCACCCATATATTAATTCGATCCTACACTAGGGACAATTTACAGAAGCCAATTAACTTACAAACCTGCGTCTTCGGAATGTGGAATTAAGCAGGAACACCCAGAGTACCATTCATTCGCCCATGAAGTCACAGGGGGAATGCACAAACTCCATACAGACAGCAACTGTAGTCAAGATCGAATCCAATTCTCTGGCACTGTAAGGCAGCAACTCTATCGCTGCATCACTGTGCAGAGGTAGAGTTTTTAAGTGCGCAAAAGGTTTTTTATCTCTTTTTGAAGAGGTAACAATGTGCACTGATGAGGACAGTATAGTAGATGAGGTTTACATAGAGTTCAGTAAGGCTTTTTACATGGGAAACTGCTCCAAAAGCAGGATTGTTCATGAGCAGACAGAAGATACTTTGTCTCAAAAGGAATAGCGGTACGTTACTCCAAAAAGCTACTGAAGCAACATGAATTCAAAATGTCCAAACTTAGATTGAGAGATTTTTGTTAGCAAAATGTTTTACATGTAAAGCAAAAAAGATGCTTGGAATTAAGATCACTCACATTCTAATGGAATAAGGTTGACGAGCTGGATCTATTTCTAAGTCCCTATGCAATGGTATCCTTACAAATGGGAAGCAGAGTATTAATTGTACTGCAATTAGTGTGTATCTCACCTGATGAGCAGTAGCTTGCCAAATGCTTCTAAAGAGTCACTGTATCCATTAGGCATTGTTGTCAATTCTGGGGCGTCTGTATCAAACCAGTTTTTCCAAGCTTTCTCATTCTTTGTTACCTGCAACAATATTCCAAACTGTAAAATGAATTGAAGCTATAACATAATGACATCACACATTTTATCATCAAGTGGCATCTGAGGAGGGGAATGGATAGTCGATGTTTCGGGTCAAGAATCTTTATCTAGAGTGAAAGAGTAGAGAGGAGTTCGGCAATGGTGAGGGGTTTGGGAAAAGGAAGAGCTGGCAAGCAATAAATTGATCCAGGTGAGGATGGTTGATTCGCAGATGGAATCAGGTGGAGGAGGGAAGGAATAATATGGCGGTAAGTGGAGACAACAAAGAGCTGCAGATTCTGGGGAGAAGGCAGGAGAATGGGGTTAGGAGGGAGAGATAGATCAGCCATGATTGAATGGCAGAGTAGACGATGGACTAAATGACCTAATTCTACTGCTTACACTTATAACCTTATGAGATTATGGAATCTTACAACAAAGGAAGAGTGGAACTAAATAAAGAAGGTGTGGTGAGCAGATGGGAACAGTGCAAGATTTCTTTTTTTTGTACAATTTCTAAAAACTCATTTTTTTATTTAATTGAGTTCAATTTACAGCGTATTTACTGGGTGAATATCAAAGGAAGTTTAGGCACAGAAGGAGGTTGTTCAGTGCAGTACACCATCACCCCAAAAATAATGGCCACCTGCTAGACACCCCATGAAATACAAGGCAGACTATTGACAATACAAGGGGCTAAATTGAACACCAGATAAGGCATTCATCACGTGTCAAATGAACATTGCTCACTCCTATGACTCCAATCTGACTAGTAATACCTGGTGATTTAGAAAAGGAAAATTCATTCTCCTTTTTATGGACAAGAATTACTTACTCCATTAAAACAACATGGGCTGTTGCCATTGTCTATCTCAGGTTTATTCCAGGTTAATTAGAGAAACAAGAGAGGAGATTGCAGGAGCTTTGACAAAGATCTTTGAGATTTCCCTCAGGTTGTAGGCAAGGTTCCGGAGAGGTTCCATTATTTAAGGGAAGTAGAGAGAATCCATGGAATTACAGGCAGGGGAGCCTCACTTCAGAGGTAGGAAAGCTATTGGAGAGGATTCTTTGGGATAGGATTACTTCCATTTGGAAGAGCATGAATAAATTAGGGTCTGTCAGTATGACTTTGTACATAGCATGTCCTGTCTTACAAACTTGATTGAGTTTTTTGAGTAGCTGACAAAGGTGATTGATAAGGGTAGGGCAGTGGATGTTGTCTACATGGATTTGATAAAGTCCACTCTGGTAGGCTGGTCCAGAAGATGCACGGGATTAACAGTGACTTGGTCATATGGATTTAGAACTGTCTTACTGACAGAAGACAAAGGGTAGTGGTGGTGGAAGGACAATATTCAAGATGGAGGTCTGTGAACTGGAGTTCCACAGGGATCTGTGCTGGGATCTCTATTGTTTGTGATATATACAGATGACGTGCATATAGATGTAGACAGGTTGCCTAGTAATTTTGCAGAAGACACCATGATTGCCATGATTGCCAGGGTCGCAGACTGTGAGGAAGGCTGTCAAAATATACAGCAGGATACAGATCAACCACAGAAATGGGCAGAAGAATGGTAGATGGAATTTAATTTGAGTGTGAAGTGTTGCACTTTGAGAGGCTGAGTGCAAGGGGAAAATATACAATTAATGGCATGACCCTTAATAGCATTGATGTACATAATGATCTTGGGGTCGAAGTCCATTACTCCCTGAAAGTGGCAACACAAGCAGATAAAGTGGTAAAGATGGCATATAGTATGCTTATCTTTATTGGTCATGGCATTGAGTATATTGAGACATGATGCAGCTTTATAGGACTTTGGTCGTCAGGCTGCATTTGGAGTATTGCGCATAGTTCTGGTTGCATCATTACAGGGAGGATGTGGAAGATTTGTAAAGGGTGCAGAGAAGGTTGATTCCTGGATTAGCGGTTGTGGGGTTATTGGCTACCCCCAAATCCACTAATGATTCTGGTACATCAGTTATTTTGTACATATAACACAAACAGCAATGGTCCCAGCTCAGATCCCTGTGGAACCCCACTGTTCACAGACCACCAGCCTATCCTATTAGATACAGGGGGGGGTTGGACAGACTTGGATTGTTTTCTCTGGAATGCCAGAGGTTGCAAGGAGATCTGATCAAAGCAAATAAAATTATGAGAGCAATAAATAGGGTAGACATTCAGAACTTTTTTCCCAGGATGGAGGGCATAGCTTTAAGGTAAGAGGAGCAAAGCTTAAAGGAGAAGTATGGGGTAAGTTTTTTACACAGAGGGTGGTGAGTGGCTAGAACGTGCTACCGGGGGGTGGCGCTGGAGGCAGATACAATAATGGCATTTAAGAGACTTGGAAAAGCACTTGAATAAGAAGGGAATGGAGGGCTATGGATTATGTTCAGGCAATTAAAGGTTGGTTTTAGTATCACAGACATTGTGGGCTGAAGGACGTGTGCCATGCTGTTCTATGTTTTAGGTTCACAATAGAAAATTGCGTGCCCTGCCAGTCTCAAATTCTGGGGGTAATCCATTGTATTATTTACAACTCTCTTTGTTTTAAGTTATCACTCCACAATTCTGCCTTCTTATTTTGAACAATCTGATAGTGAAAAAATGTAAGTATTCTTAGTACTTTAGATGTACTGAAAATTAAGCTCTCTTGTCCCCATTCCCAAACTGCCCCAATAAAACTGATTTCTCCATTCGAATGTGCAAATTTTCAATTACACAAAATATGGATCAATCTCAACCTACATTACCTTATAAGTGAGCCTGACTCCCAAAAAAGGCCATTATAAACAATATGTGTGTTCTTTAAGGATTTACTGCCAAAAACAGTTTATTTTTTGTTTTGTTTTGCTATCTTTTTGTTTGTTGAACAAAGTCATAGTACATACACATGAACAAAATGATACGATACCTGAGTCAATATTTCTGCAAACTGTGGTAGTTTACTCAGCTCCACCAGGTTCAACCAGGTCAAATCAAGGATCCAGCGGCAAGGCTTTGGTGGACTGGCCTTAAGATCAAGAGCTGCTCCTCCTGCATAATTAGGCAGAGTACTCATTCTTAATAAAAACAGTTGTCAAATTCTCGATAGGAAATTCTTCCTTCAACCAACACAACAAAATATATTTGTACCAGTGTTATAGTCATAAAGCACAGAAACAGGCCTAAATCATTCTTAAGTCATACGTATTATTGCCTCCAAGATTATTATAATCACTGAAATAACCTGCTTTTTCCAAATGAATGACTTTGGGACAGATAGTATGATTGAAGCTGTTTTACATATATAGAGAGATTGGTTGTCATCTGACATTGGGTAGAGACTGCAATGGGTATGTGGCTGTTATAGCACATGATGGTATTATTCAAATTCAGGAAAACCTCTGTTGAGCACAGCCCTCATGTTATGTTATCGGCTATGAGTGATACATGTCAAATTAAAAACATATGCTGAACAGGGAGAAAACAGAGGATGTGGCAGATGGAGAGGTGGGATGTGGGGGGAGGGGGAGGAGTGAAGTATGAAGATCAGCAATAGTTCAGCATTGGGTAAATGCCTCGTCCAAAATTTCTACTTTGGTACATATTTTAAACAAAGTAGGCTGATTATGAAAAGATCAAAATTTTCAACTGGTACATTATTTTAAGCACATAGAATTAATCAATATATCGAAAAATTATTTTCTAGTTGAAGTTCTAATGAAAAAGTGGTATACCTTTTATTAGGGTCTGAAATTCAGTGTATTTGATGTATCCCCGCTCAAGATTAATCTTTAGAGGCAGCAGTAAAGTAAAAAGGAACTTATGATTTTCATAAAGACCTTGTACTGAATACTTAAACACTTCAAAAGTCAGATACTCAATTATATTGATGATTCTCTTTGAAGCAACTGGAGATTTCTTAGATCTACATGAAAAAGATAAAAGAAAAAAATAAGAAATCATAGTATGGTAAGTAAATTTTGACGAGTTTTATTTTGAACTTATAGTGCATTTTCTTACTGGAAGAAGAAGAAATAAAAAGCTGGACTCTACAATAATTGCAAACTTGGGTATCCAACAACCAACTGGTAGGAAATCAGAGGACCCAAGGGACACCCAGATGCGATCCCTTATCATATCATATCATATCATATATATACAGCCGGAAACAGGCCTTTTCGGCCCACCAAGTCCGTGCCGCCCAGCGATCCCCGTACATTAACACTATCCTACACCCACTAGGGACAATTTTTACATTTACCCAGCCAGTTAACCTACATACCTGTACTTCTTTGTAGTGTGGGAGGAAACCGAAGATCTCGGAGAAAACCCACGCAGGTCACGGGGAGAACGTACAAACTCCTTACAGTGCAGCACCCGTAGTCAGGATCGAACCTGAGTCTCCGGCGCTGCATTCGCTGTAAAGCAGCAACTCTACCGCTGCGCTACCGTGAGAATGAACAAATGCCATACACACAGCACCAGCAGTCAGAATTGAACTTGGGTCACAAGAGCTGTGAAGCAGGCAAGATGGTGCCCCTGTCTCACAGCTCCAGTGACCCTTCCCATCGCTTATGCCAATTTCTTATGACATGTTGCATAGATATGATTCCTGGTCAAATTCAGGGACTTAGTTGTGATGTGGTGCAGAGATGGTTTCTGACATAGATAATAACATTTTGATTGTGTCTCCACAGGCGGCACGGTAGCGCAGCGGTAGAGTTGCTGCTTTACAACGAATGCAGCGCCGGAGACTCAGGTTCGATCCTGACTACGGGTGCTTCACTGTAAGGAGTTTGTACGTTCTCCCCGTGACCTGCGTGGGTTTTCTCCGAGATCTTCGGTTTCCTCCCACACTCCAAAGACGTACAGGTATGTAGGTTAATTAGCTGGGTAAATGTAAAAATTGTCTCTAGTGGGTGTAGGATAGTGTTAATGTGCGGGGATCGCTGGGCGGCACGGACTTGGTGGGCCGAAAAGGCCTGTTTCCGGATGTATATATATGATATGATGATATGATAATGCTAAAACAGAGTATTGTTTATCTCACAAGAATGCTAAGAAGCATAGAAATCTTTGTAAGAAGTATAGATATCCTTTCTCCCACTGTTCTAACCAAATGTAATCTGCGATGTGCTTCAAGCTATTATGTTTCATTTTGTTCATGTTACTGGATCCACAATCATAAAAATGAAGGATTAATTACATTTCCTTCTGTAATTTCCTGCTTTCTGACATTTATATCAATGATTAATATAAAGCAACTGTCAACATTGCATCAAATATTAATAAGAACCTGGACATGGACTGGTCAAATAATCTGAGAAACTGTGCCAGTGAGGTCTGGTACATCATGTTGACCATGCTCATTTCTGTGATGAGGAAATACAGGATGCTCCCACGAGTGGCTGCTGGCCGATATTCTTCTTGTGCAGTATTAATCTTTATCTCTGTCTCTGCTGCCACATGCAGCTTCTCACTGACTTCAGTTGCTGTCGTCTTTGTTATCCGCAGGACACCAATCAGAGACTCATCATCCACGAGTGAACCTGCATAAAAGTCCAGAGAGCTGATCAAGGATTTATTCTATACATTATAATCATAAAGTACAAAGTTTTCAGAGCACATAAAAATGCCATTTGACCCATCAGATCCATGAAATACTAGGGAACCGAGGATCTAGTGAGAGGGAGGAACTGAAGGGATGGATGGATGGATTTATGAAGCATGGATTTATGAAGGGGAAATCATGCTTGACTAATCTGGAATTTTTTGAAGATGTAACATGTAGAATGGATAAGGGAGAGCTAGTGGATGTGGTGTATCTGGACTTTCAAAAAGCCTTTGACAGGGTCCCACACAATAGATTAGTGTGCAAAATTAGTGAGCACACAGTATTGGGGGTAGAGAACTGGTTGGCAGACAGAAAGAAAAGAATAGGAATTAACGGGTCCTTTCCAGATTGGCAGGCAGTGGGGTGCCACAAGGCTCGGTGCTGGAACCCAGTTATTTACAATATATATTAACGATTTAGAGGAGGGAATTAAATGTAACATCTCCAAATCTGCAAATGACACAAAGCTGGGTGGCAGAGTAAGGTGCGAGAAGGATGCTATGAGGCTGCAGGGTGACTTGGATAGGTTGGGTGAGTGGGCAGATGCAGTATAATGTGAATAAATGTGAGGTTATCCACTTTGGTGGCAAGAACAGGAAGGCAGATTATTATCTGAATGGTGTCAGATTAGGAAAAGGGGAGGTTCAACAAGACCTGGGTGTCCTGTACATCAGTCACTGAAAGTAAGCATGCAGGTAGAGCAGGCAGTGAAGAAAGTTAATGGCATATTAGCCTCCATTGTGAGAGGATTTGAGTTTAGGAGCAAGGAGGTCCAACTGCAGTTGCACATAGCCCTGGTGAGACCGCACCTTGAGTATTGTGTGCAGTTTTGGTCTCCTAATTTGAGGAAGGACATTCTTGCTATTGAGGGAGTGCAGCGTAGGTTCACCAGGTTAAGTCCTGGGATGGCAGGACTGACATATGAGGAAAGAACAGGTCGACTGGGCTTGTATTCACTGGAATTCAGAAGGATGAGAGGGGATCTTATAGAAATATATAAAATTCTTATTGGACAGACTAGATGCAGGAAAAATGTTCTCGTGTTGGGGGAGTCCAGAACCAAGATTCAAGATTCAATTTAGTTGTCACGTGTTACCAATTAAGGTACAGTGAAATTTGAGTTACCATACAGCATACTAAGTAAAAAGCAACCAGACACACAGCCACATAAAATAAAATTTAACATAAACATCCACCACAACGGACTCCACATTCCTCACTGTGATGGAAGGTAATAAAGTTCAACCATCTTCCTCTTTGTTCACCAGGGGTCACAGTTTAAGAGTAAGGGGTAGGCCATTTAGGACTGAGATGTGGAAAAACGTTTTCACCCTGAGAGAGTTGTGAATCTGTAGAATTCTCTGCCACAGAAGGCAGTGGAGGCCAATTCACTGGATGTTTTCAAGAAAGAGTTAGATTTAGCTATCAGGGCTTATGAAATCAAGGGATATGGGGAAAAAGCAGGAACAGGGTACTGATTTTGGATGATCAGCCATGATCATATCGGCTGGCTCAAAGAGCCGAATGGCCTACTCTTGCACCTATTTTCTTTGTTTCTGTGTTTCTATGATGAAGCTTGTGCATTCATGCTAACTTGATCTTTTCCCTTCAGAGATGTTTTACAAAAATCAATTACTTAGATTAACTTTTAGAACAATAGTAACCATTTTAGCAATTACATTCTTCAAAGGTACCTTTTCTTTGCCAAAAAAACCAACAGTTAAGATCTTAAGGTTTACATTTTATTTGTCATAATCACCACTTTTATCAGTGCAATATCAGCTGCAAAGAGCCCGCATAGATGAAGAAAAAATGAAATATTTTGCAAATAATTACCCTTGGTGGTGCTGAGCTTAAATAGTAGGTTATTCTCCAATTCCTTCATTTTACGTTTATTGGCAGTGACTTCCTCTATCAGTTGCACGCGCTCTGCTTCCAGTTCCTACAATTATCAGAAATTTCAGGTGTTTAGAAACAGTTAGTCTACTTCATCGAGTGGGCAAAACAAAGAAACATCTTTAAGAAGCAATGTCAGAGTGAATATGATCAGGTAGGAAAGAAGAACAAGAACAATATTCTTGGGACAACATGGCGAGCTCTTCTTTAGAAACTTAGTTCATTAACTATTTCCTTTGTAAAAAAACTGCCGAGAACTGAATAACAAAATAAAACGGAAAACAAAATGTATAAGAACGGATTAGGAATTAACTGGAAAGTAACTCAAAAGTCTTCAATAAATCTTTAGATAGTGAAAAAGTAATTCAAGTAAAGGTGATGATTAGGGAACAACGCAATATCTTCCTGTGGCAGCAGAGGGAGTGGCAGATGTACCAAGGTATTAACATCAAGTCAATAATTTGTCAATAACCCATCTTTAGTAAACAAGTAAACTTACAAATGTCACAATAAAAGAGTTGATAGAGAAATTCAGTGGAAAAACTAAATAAGGAACTACACATGCTGGTTTACCAAAATACACACAAAGTTTTAGAGTAAATCAGTGGGCTAATACTAATAATAATAATAATAATTCATTTATTTTATATAGCGCCTTATCGCATGCTCAAAGCGCTTTACAAAAACAATTAACATAGAAACAAACAGACAAACTATCCTGACAGAAAAGCGGCGAATACACAACGCCAGCGTCCTCTCACGTCAGGGTCCGGCAGTAGACATTAAAAAGCACAAGACACACAGATATAATTTTTTACACAAAATACTGCCCGACCCGTGGAGTTATTCCAGCACCTTGTGTCTTTTTTCCAGTGGAACAAACATAGATAAAATAGATGTGTTTAGAACATTTATTTCAAAACATTTGGATCTATCTTCAGCCAGAAGTGGCAAACAGATAACTTATCATAGCTACTCCTGAGGTCACTATTAGCACAGAAGTCAGCATTTAGCCAATTCAATTCAATCCATGTAATAGAAAGGAACAGTTGAGAACACTGGGTGCAATATAAGGCCCCGAGACCAGTAACATCTCACTTTTAGTTTTAAATGTTCAGAGCATTCAAAACATCTTGAAGATCCAAATTCCTTTGTGCTGACTTGAACAAGCTAGGCTCCAATGAACATTCTAACAGTGATAGAAGTCATTGGAAATCTTTAAAGAGCAATAAGTCTGGTGCTTGTTTCTACCAGCATACTTGATTCATTATGTGCATGTAACTCAATCACAGAGGAGAGTTAATAGTGTGTCACATGAGGATTGATGTTATCCCTGTGCTCTTAGAGTACGTTCTGTGTGTGCATGTTACACCCACACGACTGATCAGAAAATCCCTATACATCAAAAAAATCCATCATGAGCCGTCTGTAATGTGCAACTTCAAAATGACAAATGTGCTCAACGATCAATTTTATTCTACAATTCACTCCCATGAGGAAAAAAGCATCTTATAGAATAGCCTGTATTTAAACCATATTTGTGGGTTTTAACTATGTTCTAGTTCAGAGTACCTGTTACTTGTAATCATATTCTTCTTCAATGTAACTGTGAGTTTGTCAAGGGAATTGGAGCAGTATTTAAATGAAAAGAATTGCATTGTTACATGGAAAAAGCATAAGAATGGAGTTAGTTGCACGGTTCTTGTAGAAAACCCAGATTGGCTTGATGAGCTGAAATGCTTTCTTCCACGCTGTGATCTTTCTCTTCTCCAATTCCAGGGCTTCTCGATTTACTTTACAAACTATACAATAACATGGGTTTAGGATAACAGTTTCTCATATAGTCAGGGTGTTGCAAACAGTATTGGCAACTTGACTGTATTATTCCAGATTTCACAAACTCAGACCATATCAGCCAACTATGCATTTGTTGTTCTTGGCTCAGAGGTGTTTTGAGTTTACCTGTTTCTCAGTAAGGATCACGCGGCCAAGCAGCTGATTCTCAAGACCCTTAATGGTTACAGTGAAGTCAATGATGGATGTCTTGGCACTAATTTCTGGTGTGTAGGCGGGGTTTGGAAGTTTTGTGGTTATGTAGAACATAAATCCAGGCATTATGTCTGTTTCTTTATCCCCCACTTTCACCTGCAGAGAAACAAGCATTAAAAATGTTTTAAACCATGAAAAAAAAAACGCAGATGAGAAAAGAAAATGCAGGAAGTAAGTCAGGCCATGGAAAAAGTCCTCAATTAATATTTTTCCTCTGCTTTTACTGAGGAGAAAGACATGAAGGTTAGGGAACTTGGGACTGTTGATGAAGATGTCTTGAGGACAATCCATATTACGATCGAGGAGGTACTGGATGTCCTAAGGCATATGAAGGTAGATAAACCATGATCAGATATATCTGAGGATACTGTGGGAAGCTAGCAAAGAAATTGCAGGAGCCCTGGCTGAGATATATGAATCATCCTTAGACATTGGTGAGCTGCCAGCTGACTAAAGGGTCTCTAATGTTGTGTTTCTACTTAAGAAGGGCTGCAAAGAAAAGCCAGGGAGGTATAGAGCCTTGAGCCTACTATCTGTGGTAAATAAGTTACTGGAGAGGACGGAGGGATAAGATATATATGCATTTACATAGACAGATGCTGATTTGGGATAGTCAGCATGGTTTTGCACGTGGGAGATTGTGTCTTACAAATTTGATTGAGGTATTTGAAGTACCGAAGAAGAATGCCAAGGGCTAAGCCACAGATGCTGTTCATATGGACTTCAGCGAGGCTTTTGATAAAGTTTCTCCTGGAAGATTATATCATACGAGTTCCAAGGAGAGCTAGCAAACTGGATACAGAACTGGCTCCATGGAAAGAAGTAGAAGATGGTGGTGGAAAGTTATGCTTTGGATTGAAGGCTTGTGATTACTGGTGCTTTTCAGGAATTGGTGCTGGGCTCTCTGTTGTTTGTCATTTATATCAATGATTTAGATGAATATGTACAAGGCACGTTTAGTAAGTTTGCAGTTGACACTAAAATAGGTGGATTCAATGATAATGAAGATAGTTACTAAAAATTATAAAAGGATCTAGACCAGCTGGGCAAGAGGGTTGAGGAATGGGTAATGGAGTTTAATGCAGATAAGTGCGAGGTGGTGCATTTGGGAAGTCAAAGAAGGATAGGATCTTTACAGTGAATGGTAAGACCTTGGCGAGTGTTATAGAGCAGAGGGATCTAGGAGTAGGTACACAGTTTCCTGAAAGTGGTATCATAGGTAGATAGGAAGTAAATAAGGCTTTTGGTACATTGTTCTTGATCAGTCAGGGTACTGAGTTAGTCTGAACAAGGGTCTCGACTCGAAACGTAACCCATTCCTTCTCTACAGAGATGCTGCCTGTCCCGCTGAGTTACTCCAGCTTTTTGTGTTTATACTGAGAATAGAAGTTGGAGTGCTATGTTACTGTTGTAAAAGACATTGATGAGGCCACTTTTGGGGTATTGTGTTCAATTTTGGTCATTCTGATATAGGAAGAAAATCTTTAAGCTGAAAAGAGTGCAGAGAGATTTACAAAGATGTTACCAGGACTAGAGAGCATGAGCAGTAGGGAAAGGCTGCGCAGGCTAGGACTTTATTCCATGCAGCATAGGAGGTTGATTGGTGATCTTATAGGGAGGTATAATATCATGAAAGGATAGGGTGAATGCGCCGAGTCTTTTACCCAGATGGGGGAATCAATAATCAGAGGACATGGGTTTAAGGTGAGAAAGGCAAAATGTAATAGGAACCTGAAGGGCAACTTTTCACTCAGAGTTTGGTGGGTAAATGGAACTAGTTACCAGAGGAGGTAGTTAAGGCATGAACTATAGCAGCATTTAAAAGACATTTGGGCAGGTATATGGATAGGTAATGTTTAGAGGGGTATGGTGCAAATGCAGGCAAATGGGACTAGCTTAGATGGGCATCTTGGTTGACATGGACAAGGCCTGTCTCCATGCTTTACGGCATTATGACTCTAACCATTTACAATTTCAGGTCATAGACTCTTCAGGGAGAGAGGATAAACAAGCTAGTTTTAAGTTGCAGTGATGGTGGGGAGAGTGAATGGATAGGACAGCAGGAATATCTGTGAAAAGGGTGAGGCCAGTGTTGAGAAAGGGAAAGGTTGTAGTGGTCCACCACTCAAATGGGGTAATAATAGAAACAAAACCTTGTGCATGTTTCTTCTTTGCCAGAAGACAGCTTTCCTCATTATCCACAACACTGTTATTTGTGTCGTCTATTAGAATAGTCTGTTCGAACTCCTTCCATCGGGCAGACGATACAAGGCCTTCTACGCCCGCACCTCCAGACTCAGGAACAGCTTCATCCCCAGGGCCATAGCTGCTATGAACCGGTCCTGCTGAGCCGGATGGTCACAACACATAGATCAACTTGCACTTTACCCTGTCTAAAACTGTTACAATTGTTTTGTTGGGTTGCTGTTGTCTAAATTACTTAAATTATTGCATCGTGTGGGAGGCGCATTCCCAATCTCGTTGTACCCCTGGGTACAATGACAATAAAGATATATTGTATTGTATTGTTGTATTGTATTATAGAAGTCATGCCTTCTGGGATATTGCCTCAATGTTCTGCTCTCTATTGCGACAGCCTGACATGTTGCTAACTTTCCAAAATGCCACATCTCACACTTGTCCGAATTAAACTCCATCTGCCATTTCTCTGCCCACATGTCCAACTGATCTATATCCTACTGTATCCATTGACAGCTTTCCTCATTATCCACAACACTGTTATTTGTGTCGTCTATTAGAAACGATAAAGGTCCCTGTGGAACATCACTAGTCACAGACCTCCAATCAGAATAATACTACACCACCATTACTCTTTGAAATTACACAGGATTTATGCATTTATCTTCTGGATCACCTTCAATCCATGGATTAGTAGGGCAAGGCCGTCTTAACGCATGGGCCTGATGGGCACTTGCCCAGGGCCCCACGAGCATAGGGGCCCCATGCTGATCTGTCTATGTTAAGTGACTTGCAATAAATAAATACTACTTTAAAAATGTAGGTTCAATAAGTGCTTTTTTCGCAACATTTTCGGTCACTAAGTGCTTCTCACAGAGATCTGTAAGTGCTTTTCGCAACAATGTAGCACCCTAAGTCCATCGCTAAGTGCTTTTCGGTAAGTGCTTTTCGCCGGCACGACAGGGGGGGGCTGGTAGGGAAAGGGGGGTGGGGGAGAGTAACGGTAGGGGCCCCAGTACACTGCTTTGCCCGGGGGCCCATAATGCTGTAAAAACGGCCCAGTAGTAGGGATATTGTCCAGAAACAGTAGAAATTCATCCAAAAAGCAAATTAAATTGAATTCAATCTTGTATTCTGGATTGTCCAGTTTATGCATGTAAAATGGATGTAACATCTATATCAATGATTTGGATGAGAACATCCATGTCAAGATTAGCAAGTTTGCAAATGATACAAGAGTGGGTGGTTTTGCAGATAGTGAGGATGGTTGTAAAATATTGCAGCAGGATCTTGATCAATTAGCCATGCAGGCTGAGGAATGGTTGATGGAATTTAATACAGAGAAATGTGAGGTGTTGCATTTTGGGAAGTCTAACATGGGCAGGACCTACACATTGAATGGTAGGGCTCTGGGGAGTATTGTAAAGCAGAGGGATCTAGGAGTGCAGGTGCATGGTTCCTTGAAGATGGAGTCACAGGTAGATAGGGTGGCACATTGCTTTTGGCACATTGGTCTTCATCAGTCAGGGTATTATCGAAGTTGGGAGGTCATGTTGCAGTTATACAAGTTGTCGGTGAGGCCCCATTTAGAGCATTGTGTTCATTTCTGGGCACTATATTATAGCAAAGATGTTGTCAAGCTGGAAAGGGTACAGAGAAGATTTATGAGGATGTTGCCAAGACTTGAGGGTCTGAGCTGCAGGGAGAGGTTGAGTAGGCAGGGAGATCAGAAAGATCATGCACGATCTTATAGAGGTGTATAAAATCATGAGAGGAATAGATTGGGTAGATGCACAGATGCTTTTGCCCAGAGTAGGTGAATCGAGGACCAGAGAACATAGGTTTAAGGTGAAGGAAAAAGAAGCTGAGGGGTACCTTTTTCACACAAAGGGTGGTGGGTGTATGGAGTAAGCTGCCAGAGGAGGTAGTTGAGGCAGGGACTATCCCAAAGTTTAAGAATCAGTTAGACAGGTACATGGATAGGACAGGTTTGGAGGGATATGGGTCAAATGCAAGGAGGTGGGTCTAGAGTAGCTGGGACATGTTGGCCGGTGTGGGCAAGTTGGACCGAAGGGCTTGTTTCCACGCTGTATGACTCTATGACTGACTGTAGAATCCACCAAACTTTAACTGACTCAAACTTTAACATTTTCTTTCCTTCATCCCAAAGAAAATTATCTCCCTTGAACTTTCCGACTCAAATTACATTAAGGGATACATTCTATGCTTTGAATGCAAAATTTGAACATTTTATGATGGAACATATATTCTTAATAACCATTAAAACTGATTTGGTATTTCTAAAGGTAGTTACATATTTCTACAATAATAGTTCACCTTGTAAGTGGACCCACTTTTGATGAAGTTCTTCTCTAACACATTATCCAGTGCGGGGTCCAACTCTTCTTGCACATCTTCTAATAACAGAGGGCGTCCCAGTGACAAAGCGTCTTCAAGATGATTACGAAAATACTTGTGATTAAGGGACGTTACCTGTGGAACAAAATAAATTGGTCCTCAGAACTCAAACAATACAGATAAGCTGTGTCGAGAATGGATCATAGGGTCATGTTACAGAAAGATTAAACAATATCAGGCTCAAATTCCTAGATTAGGGCAAGAAGCAACTTGATAATTCCAATTTTATACAACAGATATCTATGACATGGTTGATGATGTTAGAATTTCAGTAGATAGAATGATAATGATGTCTCTGCCTTCCCATCTGGTCTGAAAATGTGTACTGCTATTTAAAATAGATTAAAACTGCATTGCAGGATCATATTAGACAAATAGTGCTGGATTCTGTTCTGCGCCCTACCTGCGGTTCCTTCGCATCTGCATTTACCTATGTTATATGAGAGGGGCTGAACAGACTGACCATTCAGACCCAGGAAGCATCTGGTGGGGTAGAGTGAGAGTCTGGCTATAGGAGGTATGATTTGCAAATTTGCAGATCACATGAAAATTGGTGTTGTAAACAGTGAGAAAATATCAAGGGCTACACAGGATATACACCGATCAGCCAAAACATTATGAACTGATGACCCATACGCAGCAGGGGGCAATGCACTGTGTATTGTGACACATTCCTCTGTGACTTGTGCTACAGTAGATCTTCTGTCAGTTCGGACCAGACGGGATAGCCTTTGTGCCCTCGCGCATTGATGAGCTTTGGACACCCAACACCCTGTCGCCAGTTTGTGGTTTGCCCCTCCTCGGATCACTTTCAGTAGACACTCACCACTGCTGACCAGGAGCACCCCACAAGCCTTGCCGTTTCAGAGATGCTCTGACCCAATCGTCTGACCATAACAATTTGGCCCTTGTCAAAGTTGCTTATGCCGTTACTCCTGCCCGTTTCTCCTGCATCCAACACATTAACTTCAAGAACTGATTGTTCACTTGTTGCCTAAATATAGCAGGTGCCTTTGTAACAAGATAACCAATGTTATTCACTTTGCCTGTCAGTGTAGATGGAGCGTAGGCAGATGGAATTTAATCCCAACAAGTGCAAGCTGATGAATTTTGGAAAGTCAAATTGCGGTAGAACATATACAGTCAAGCGTAGGGCCGAAAAGAATGTTGATGACCTTCGAGTCCATATCCATAGTTCATTGAAAGTGGCAAACCAGTCATTAGGGTGGTAAAGAAAGTTTCCTGTCATCAGTCGGTGTATAGAATCTGAAAGTTGGGATGTTACGCTGCAACTTTACAAAACTCTGATTAGACTGCACTTAGAATATTGTGTGCAGTTCTGATTACCACACTAAAGGAAGAATGTAATAGCGAACAACTGGATGTTTTTTGAATTGGAGGATTTTATTATGGGGGAGAGATTGGAAAGGCTAGATTTATTTTTCAGTGAGTGAATGAGGCTGAAGGTGTGAATTCATATATAAGACTCTGAGAGGCATAGATGGGACATATTCAAAATCCTTTTCCACAGTAGTGGTATCAAAAAACAAAACAGCATAGATTTATGGTGAGAGGAAGGAGCTTAACATGGGATCTGAAGGATACCATATTTTTACAGAGAGTG
Source organism: Rhinoraja longicauda (assembly GCF_053455715.1). Taxonomy (NCBI): domain Eukaryota; kingdom Metazoa; phylum Chordata; class Chondrichthyes; order Rajiformes; family Arhynchobatidae; genus Rhinoraja; species Rhinoraja longicauda. The sequence continues at coordinate 14,998,951 of NC_135957.1, read as the reverse complement.
ATTGATATCCAGAACATGGTGCCTGAGGAGGTGGTGGAGTCGGATGCAATTATTATGTTTAAGAACAAGTTAGAAAGACACTTAAATAGGCAAAGCATGGAAGGATATGGTGCTAGTCTGGGTAAATGGATTTAGTATGGATGGACAAAACAGTCAGCGTGGACATGGTGGGCTGAAGGGCCTGTTTATGTCTGTATGACTCCAATATTCTCTGAGACGTCAGCCGTGACTAGCCTCAGGCAGCATAAAGTCAAGAGTCCTGCCAGCCTTTACAGATATTTAAAATGATTAACATTGTTTTAAACATTGTAAGAATGAAAAATAAAACAAATTAAATCCAATTAAACACTAAAAAGTAAAATATTCAAATAACATAAAACTTAGAACAGTACAGCACAGGAATGGGCCCTGTGCCCCAACAATGATTGTGCTGATCACAATGCCAAATTAAAACAATCTTATCATCTTGTCCATGATCCACATCCCTCGATTTCCTGTACTTCCATGTGCCTAAAAGCCTCTTAAACACGACTATTGTATCTGCCTCCGCCACCACCTCTGACAATGTATTTTAGGCCACCACCACTTTCTGTGTAAAAGATTTGCCATGCACAGCACCATTACATTATCCTTCTCTCACCTTATAGCTATGCCCTCTAGTGTGGGACATTTCCACTGTAGAAAAATGGTGTGGACTGGTGTATCCAATCAATTGATTTTATTTCCAAAATTTGCTTCCTTTTTCTCTTTGACCAAATTTACAACCTCTCATTATCCAAGGTTCCCTTATCCTTGCCATCCTTGATCCTCCCTCCACCTTATTGGAACATGCTGAACCTGAACAACACATGTCAGATGTGCACTTACCCAATGACATCTGCTCCCATTTTACTCTCCTTAGCTCTTTCCTAATAATATTGCAATTTTCTCTTCCCCAATTTAGAACTTTCCCCTAAAGTCCAGACTTATCTTATTCATACTTATTTTAAAACTTAAGCAATTGTGATAATTGTTGCAAAATGCTCTCCAATTGAAACACCAGTCACCTGATGAGGCTCATTTACCAATACAAGGTCCAGTATAGACTCACCTCCAGTTGGACTATGCACATACTCTTTCAAGAAAATTTATTGGATGGACATAACAAATTCTGTTCTGTCCAAGTCTATTGCACTGAGGAAGTCCCAATCAATATTAGAGAACTTAAAATCACCCGCTAAAACAATACTGTTGCTTTTACTTAGTTTGATAATCTGCCGATATAGCTGTTCTTCTATGTACTGTTACTATTGGGAGGCCTAGAGTACAATCCCATCAGAGTGGTTGCACCTTTCTTATTTTTGAGCTCTACCCATTAGTTTAATGGATGAACTAAGAGTATGTCTTCTGAGTGCAGATGCAACATTCTCCCTGATTAGTAATGCAATCTCTCCCCCTCTTTTACAGTCTTTTCTATCACATTTGAAACATTGAAAACTGCCATCCTGTCCCTCTTGCAACCAACTCTCTGTAATGGCCTTGACTCAGAGTTTCATGTACTAATCCTGGTTCTAAGTTCATCTGCTTTTTCTTCAATATTCCTTGCATAGCAATAAACACACTTCAGTCCATCAGCTCCACCATGTTCATTAATCTGTCCCCGCCTGATACTTTCAGAAAAACAGCAGTTTACTGGAAGCAACCATAATTTTAGCAAATTGTGTTAACTAGGGTTTAATTGCAAATACTCATTTAAAATTTCCCCATCAATGCTTAGAACCATATTTGCCTAGGACTGCATAATTTCTTGGTATCAGCCTATAGTCTCTAATTTTAATAGTTATTGCATTATAATCATAGCCTTGTGCTAGCAAGTAATCAGACACATAAGGATTTATGCCAAGAAAATCTCAATTGCAGGGTATTCAGTTAGGGGATGTAATCCAGATTCCTGAATGACCAGGAAGAGAACATATTGTCTGAGGGCCTATTCTTTATCAACTTTTGAACACCTGGCTATTGAACAAGTTTCTGTATCCTTACCTGTAAATCGGTATTTTTCTCCTTTCTTTTAATCCAGGTTTTACCCTGTGTCTGAGGGTCAATGAGAAGTGGATATCTGGTTGCTTTGGTGACAATAATACCATTCTGAACTGACAAGTCATCGCTCGGTAATCCCTGCAGGTTCCACTCACTGATCTGAAGAATTAAACCAAACAGGCCATTAAGGGCATGAAATATTAATCTTAACACCTCACTTGGACACTTTTCTCCACATTGCACTGATCTATTCTGTATAAGGCAAGGCCCATCCTAAGTTTTACGTTTTACAATACAATACAATACAATATATCTTTATTGTCATTGTACAGGGGTACAACGAGATTGGGAATGCGCCTCCCATATGACTCAAAACCCATAACCCCAAAAGGGCACAGAACCACTGAAACATGTAGAGCATCTCAATGGTCATCATAAATTGTTCAACTGCACAAATGTAGGCATCAGATTCCAAAACCCGAGTCTTCAGTATTTATTTAAAATTTAGAAAATTGAATCCGCAAGGTATTATGACACTTTTAGGAATTTAAAATTTGTGAGAGATTATGAACGTTTAAAGAATCAAATATTGTACTTTATACAATAAAAATTGAAATTTATACTTGCATCTGAAGATGAACATTTCTGATAAAAGCAAACAAAACTATTAACAGTGAAATAGTATCTATAAATGAAGGTATAATGGTGTCTACATAGATGTATATATATATATATATATATATATATATATATATATATAGATCTATATATACACACACACACACAGGTTTTAAGATAAAGGAAATTAATAATATGGAAATTTACAAAAAACTGTTGCAGAAAGTTAGCAAATACAAAGTCTGAACATTCTCACCGTGGGCTGATCCACCAGAAACATTATAATGTTTATACCATCTGTATATGGGATCCTCCTTTTCTGAAGCTCTACTTCCCAGATTAGTTTAATGAGTATATCTCTGAAAGTTTGATTGAAGGGGCCACTATATGAAAGAAATCCAGTAGCCAACAGTACATCACCCACTAGCCTAGATAAAGTGATGAAAATAAACAAATGGTGAAGAATCAAACACAGAGGATAACATCATGAGATAACAAATAAATATCTGCCAAACACAATGCAGATTATCCATAGTACTTTTTGACAAATTAAAAATTAGTTTTGGTGTTATTGTAATAATTTAATTACTTAATTGAGGGAGATATGGCAATGGTAGGAATAATATCTTACAATAGAACTTAGTTGGAAACATTATGTTAAAGACAGAGTCAAACAAGTCAACAATCAATTGATAAAATTAAGGAGACATGAGATGCTGGAAACTTGAGCAAAAAAAGTACTTGAGGAACTCAGTGGAACAGGCAGCATCTGTGGAGGATATGGATAGACAACGTTTTGGGTTGAGACCCTTCTTCAAGGTGAAGATTTTTGTCCAGGCTTCTGGATAATTTTGATAAAATTAAGGCTCTGCAATCCTGCCACACCCAGTTGTGATTTATGACAATAAATAATAGGAAAAAAATGTCCCCATGATTACCCACATCCTCAATGAAGACCAACCTGGAATGAATGCAAAGAAAAAGATGGAAGCATTTGAAACCATTTTCAACCAGAAGTAGAGAGGGATTTCATCATGGCTTCCTCCTGAGGGTTCCCAGTGTCAGATACCAATTTTCAGTCAATTCGATTAATTTTATGAAATGGTTGATAGCCTTAGGCTCGGAGAATATTCCAGTCATACTGCTGTGGACTTTAGCTCCAGATACAGCCACATATTTCAAGATAATTATACCTACTACATTTACCTGGCAATCTGAACATTATTGGGGTTTGTACCATTCACAAAAATCATGATGAATCCAATATCTAATCCAGAAAATGACTTTTCCATCAGTTTACCAGTAAAATTATGGACAGTGTTGTAGATAGTATTAACTGGTTGTATATACACCAATTAAAAATAATGCTGACTGAAGATCACTCACATCAGACCTTAACAGAACTTCAATGCAAATATTTATAATGGAGCTGAATTACATAGTTAAAATGAAAGTGGCCTCAAGGCACCATTTGACATTGAGGAACCCAAGTGAAAATTATGTAAATGGGTTAAGGGAAGGATTTGGGTCATACCCAATTGAGAAAGTGAGGAATGCATTTGGTGGTGCATTGGTTAAGTTACTGGACAAGGAATCCAGAAGAGAAAGGAACTGACCATTATGGAATCTTGTGTAATATAAAGTGCAGGACTGACTAATTGGGTCAGGCAGCATCTATAGAGGAATGGATAGGTAACATTTCCAGTTAGGACCTTCCTAAGACTCATTGCAGTCAGGGGTAGAAAGCTTGAAAAGAAGTGGGCGGTGGGACAAAACCTGGCAAGTGATATGTGGATACTGATGAGGGACATCTTGAATGGTAGATGGGTGGACAAAGACCAGAGATGAAAAGGAGACAAAAGGATGACAAAAGGATAAGAGATAAGAGACAAAATGGTGTCATAAAGGAGAGGAATGAAAAAGTGATTAGATGTAAAGCCAGAGGGAGGTATAGAGGTGAAAGGTTACAAGGAAGGTGTGGGGGAGGTGGTGAGATCATGGATAGCAGGAGACATCGGCATGCACCAAGATAGGTGTAGGTCATAGCAAAGTAAAAAAAGGGGGGGGGGGGGAGGGGGAAGCGGGGTTCTCACCTAAAATTGGAGAATGCAATGTTCATACAATTGGGTTGTAAACTATCCAAGCGGAATATGGGGTGATGTTCATCCAGTTTGTGTGTCACCTCAATCTGGCAATAGAGGCAACCCAAGACAGAAAAGTTGATATGGGAAGGGGAGTTAAAATGGATATCCAGCAGGCAGTGTCAGACCAAGCGCAAGTGTTCAGTGAAACGGTCGCCTAGGCTTTGCTTGGTTTTGCCAATGTAAAGGATGTCCTTTACTGCACCAAATGCTACTGTCAAGATGCATTTGAACCTCTGTCTCACTTGGAAAGGCTGCTGGGGTCCCTGGCTGGTGGTGAGGGAGGAGGTGTCAGGCAGGTGTTACATTTTCTGTGATTGCATGGGAAAGGTCCTGGAGTGGAGATGATTTGGGTGGGAAAGGATGAGCGACAGGAAAATGTGAGGTAGTGGTCACTATGGAAAGTGGAAAGGGATGGCGACAGGAAAATGTGACTAGTGGTGGGATCACGTTGCAGGTGACATAAATGTCAGAGATTGATGTGTTGGATGCAGAGGCTGGTGGGGTGAAAGGTATGGACCAGGGGAGTTCTATTCTTGTTCCATCTGGGGGGAGGGTGAATGAGAGCAGAACTGCAGAACACTTAAGGGACTCGTCATGGCTTGGTTTAGTTTAGAGATACAGCGCAGAAAAGGGCCCTTCAGCCCACCGAGTCTGCACCGACTAGCGATTCCCGTACATTAACACTAACCTACACATACTAGGGAGAATTTACACATACCAAGCCAATTAACCTACAAACCTGTACGTCTTTGGATGTGAAACCGAAGATCTTGGAGAAAACCCATCTTGGAGAAAAGGTCATGGGGAGAACGTAAAACTCAGTACAGATTGCACCCGTAGTCGGGATCGAACCCAGGGCTCCGGTGCTGCAAGCACTGTAAGGCAGCAACTCTACCGCTGCGCCCACTGTGTTGAGAAATTGGTTGAAATCTGGAGCCAATGTTGATGACATGCATGGCTACTCCTTCATTACTGCACTGTACTGTCACCTCTCTTGGGAATGTACCCAAGGAATGTGATGGAGGAGTCTAGGGCTGAAAGGTTTAATTTGAGTATGACTTTATTGGACTTGCTTGACAAACTAATAGAGCTGCTCACCCAACTTAGGCACTCAGAACACTAGCATTGCAGATCATCTGGGCTGTTGATCCTTTTTCTGAGCCTTAGCCAATGGCAGTTTGGTTGTTTTTAACAATGAATTTTGAGGATGCTTTCAATACCAGTGAATATGATTACGATTACAAAAATACTTTATTGTCAGATCAAGTCTAAAATTGTTCTTGCATCTCAGCAGCTCCACTTGCAACATCAACAAAGACAAAGAATGTTAAACAAGAAACGAGAATACATACATTCACCATAACATTACAATCACAAATGACGACACATTCAAGACCTTTCAACGTACATTTGATCTGGAATTAAGTTCTATGTTTAGTTTCAGGATTGACTGGTGCACAAAAGAGTGCTTCAGTCTAACCTTATTAAGTCTTGGTAGGGACTTGGCAGGGATTAATTTGATTTTTGTTTATATGATGTTGAATCCCTATTGCATTTTTGGACCTTGATTTAAATATAGTTAAGTATTCCTGCGGAGCTTTTTATAAATAAACTAGGCCAAGTGGACCCGTTGGGCCCATTCCTTGGAGAGGGGGGACAGGGAAAGGGAGAGGGTGCCACTGACCTGGGCCCCATGGTGCCAGCGCTGCAGCCAGAGCGAGTCCTGGACCCAAAGACTCTCCTGTATTGGTGTGGCACCCTCAACCCCCCCACTCAATCTCCCTTATCCCCCCTCCTCCCCCCACTGACCCACTCCATCCCCCCACTTGCCCTCCCCTGCCCCAAACCCCACTCCCCACAGCGGCCACCATTTTTGTGCAGTCGCGACGAGGCCGTCGGTGGAAGCAGCCGCTGAAGGACGAGGAGAACAAGCTGGCGCCGGCGGTTGTATTCCGGTGATGGTGCGGGGTGCTGGGCCCGGGCTGGAGTGGGGACTCGAGGACGCCGTCGGTTCAAGCGGGCGCTCAAGGAGACGGAAGGGAATGATTAGTGGACGGGGTGGACGACCATCTCCCTCCTGCTCGGAGTCCCCCCCGGGTGCGGGCGAGGGGGGAGAGGAAAGGGGAGAGGGGGCCACTGACCCCGGGCGGCCCTGCTGCCAGCGGCCATCTTGTTTGGGCGAGTGAGGAGGGAAGCACAATTAAAGTCATACGTGCCCCATTGTGACATCATTATATGCTGAGTACCTTTAAGAAGTCGGTTAGAAAGGTCATTTTTAAACTTTAAAATCTCTGTAACTTAAAAAATATAAGACAAATGGTCTATACAATGTCGTCAATACAATGGTAATTAAGGTGGTGCTAAAATTGTGGCGCTATCGTTGACCGTTTTGGCTGTAGGTCCACATGTCTACAACCAAATCTCAGCAAATCTCAAAAGTACATATACTAAACTCAGATCTTGTATAAATATATATATATATATATTGTGATATCATGAGAGGTAGTCATAGAGGGTGTGAGAGAGGGGTAAAAAGGGATAATTGATTTAGACTAAGGACCCTGAGAAATAGCTGACCCGACCGTGCTCGGCTTGAAAAAAAAGGGACCCTGAGAAATAACTGACCCGACCGTGCTCGGCTAGAAAAAAAAAAACGCAAGAACAAATGGTGACAGTCCAAGGACAAGTGTTAGAACATAATCAGAGAACTAGGAGGAAAGGCAAAATAATCAGAGAACTAGGGGAGAGGAAGAGTATGAACTACTCTGTACTGCGCTTGCCTAATGAGATAAATGAATATTACAAAAACGCCCAGCATGACAAGATGTCTCATTTAAATGCGCATGCGATGTATGATGTGGGAGGCAACAGGGGCGGTGACGGTAGATTGTGCACCTCAGTGCTCCGATTGGAAGGAGCCCGAAGGGGAGGAATTAAAGGTTTGACAATTGTAAATTGAAGTGAATAAAAAGAAGGGATTTTCACGACCTCGGTGTGTCTCGAGAGGGGAGGCACCCAACTCTGCAGACTTGCAAATAAACTATACTTGTTTCTCTAGATTGTCTCGAGCATCGTGATTGTGAGCACTCACATTTGCATCTCACAAGCTTGGGGGCTCGTCCGGGATCGTCACTACGGCCGGCTGACGGGAGTATACGGAAGAAGGGACGGTGCACCCCGCTGAGTTCAGCGGTCTCAGACTCCTTGCTTGCCATCAGCGGTTTGAGCGAGTGATACCTGGACCAGAGACTCGAGAAACAAGTGGGAGTAGCAGGAAATCGCGAGGAGCTAAATCGAGTGATTCTTGTGCACAGGACCCGGGTAAGAAAACTGACTATTCAGCTAAGATCGGAGGGGAATTCCGATCGGGAGGATAAAAGATCGGAGGGGAATTCCGATCGGGAGGATGGGCAGTGAAAACGGAAAGCCCAAAAGGGAGGGGAAGGGCGGTAAGCCCAACGCCCGCATTCCGCCTGATAGTCCGTTGGGGCGAATGCTGAGCCATTGGGGGCAGGGAAAACCCAGGGATTGGAGAAGACAAAAATGATTCAATTCTGTTATTTTGAGTGGCAGAAATACCCGATCAAAGGGAGTTCAGTCTGGTGGCCACGACTGGGCTCCGATGAGGATTGAGTACGGCAGGCATTAAATGTGTTTGTTAATTCAAAAGCTTCCCCTAATCTGGAGGAAAGTTGTTATGCTTGTAAGGGGAAAGCGAAGAATAAATCCTGAAAGAATCGCAGGAATCACAGGCTTGCCGATGCCTCGGAATAAATATTAAAGGAATATAGTAGAACTATAGAAGATAAAAATAGCGTAATAGGTAGCATAGTGACTATAGAGACGGAACGGAGTGAGAACAAGGACTGCACTTAAACTGACTGACCAAGTGCACTAACATAACATAAGACGAATACAATGAATAATACAATACTCTTCAGCATTGCCTTCAACCACTGAAGGTCACCTCACCTTCTGTCTCCTTTCTCTGTTCGTTTACTTATTTATCTATTTATTCACTTCTCTATGTTCTAGAAATCCCTGTAAAGCGTCTTTGAGTGTTTGAAAAGCGCTATATAAATGTAATGCATTATTATTATTATTATTATTATTATTATTAAAATAACTGCAGTTGAACTACTAAGTAGGAAGTTCCCCGTATCCAAAGAGGATATTAAAAAAACACTCTGAGAAATGGAAATGGCCCACGGAATGATATAAATATGATATAAATTTTGATATATTTATATTTTGATATAAACATGTGTGATGAAATGGGAGTGTTAATTAAGAACTATAAGCCTAAGGATAAATCAGAAACCCGAGTAACGAAAAAGGAAAAAGAACTAGACGTACTTAAATTGTTTAGAATAGGAGAAAGGCTGAAGAAAGCATAGCAGGAAAAGAATACCACCCCAAACAAGGGTGAAAGACCCCCAAAACAGCATGAAAGTCAGGAGCTTCAGGAGAAAAAATCAACTCTGTACCCTAGCCTATGGGACCCTGGGTATCCCCCTCCCTATTCCGGCCAGGACGGAACAAAGCAGTGCCCTTTGGTAAAAGGGAATAGTGGAGATAGAGGGAGAAGTCACAACTTGGAACGATGAGCAAGACATAAAGGAATATAGACAGAGAAGGGGGCAGCGAGAAAAGGAAAGGATGAAGCAAGAAGCACGGGAACTAGAAGCAGACATCAAAAGGCTGCAGGACCTCAGGGACCTCAGGGACAGAAAGATTTATGGGACCCGTCAGGCAGCAAATGAGGAGTATGAGGGAGACAGCAACACAGAAACACAGGCGAGTAATCAGCAGGCATCAGAGAGAAGGCAAAACTGTGAGAATGAAGCAGAATTAGAAAGTGATGGGGAAAGAACAAGGGAGTGTAGAAGGGAAATAGAGGCATCCATAAAGCGCTTAGAGATAGAGATAAGGGAGATGGAAAAAGATATGGAAAGAAAAGAAAGGAAAGCCAGGGGTACGCCCAGAGAAGAATGAGGTGGGAAAGTATACAGATAGAACCACAACAGGAGATGGTGAACGAGAGACAGGAGCTGAGGGGGAGAATGATGCCATTACTTTTGAAAAAGGCAGGACAAACCCAGTATATTCCTTGGGCGACCCGAGACCTAGAGGGGCTGAGAAACGCCTTGCCCAACATCTGTTTGTAAATGCGGAAAATGGGATAGCCTTCAGGGTATTGACTCAAAGGAGGGGGGGGAAACCGGCAGCCCGTGGCATTTTTATCAAAAATATTGGACCCAGTGTCACGAGGATGGCCTGTCTGTAGACAATAGACAATAGACAATAGGTGTAGGAGTGGGCCATTCAGCCCTTCGAGCCAGCACCGCCATTCAATGTGATCATGGCTGATCACTCTCAATCAGTACCCCGTTCCTGCCTTCTCCCCATACCCCCTCACTCTGCTATCCTTAAGAGCTCTATCCAGCTCTCTCTTGAAAGCATCCAACGAACTGGCCTCCACTGCCTTCTGAGGCAGAGAATTCCACACCTTCACCACTCTCTGACTGAAAAAGTTCTTCCTCATCTCCGTTCTAAATGGCCTACCCCTTATTCTTAACCTGTGGCCCCTTGTTCTGGACTCCCCCAACATTGGGAACATGTTTCCTGCCTCTAATGTGTCCAATCCCCTAATTATCTTATATGTTTCAATAAGATCCCCCCTCATCCTTCTAAATTCCAGTGTATACCAGCCTAATTGCTCCAGCCTTTCTACATACGACAGTCCCGCCATTCCGGGAATTAACCTAGTGAACCTACGCTGCACGCCCTCAATAGCAAGAATATCCTTCCTCAAATTTGGAGACCAAAACTGCACACAGTACTCCAGGTGCTGTCTCACCAGGGCCCGGTACAACTGTAGAAGGACCTCTTTGCTCCTATACTCAACTCCTCTTGTTATGAAGGCCAACATTCCATTGGCTTTCTTCATTGCCTGCTGTACCTGCATGCTTCCTTTCAGTGACTGATGCACTAGGACACCCAGATCTCGTTGAACATCCCCTTGTATAAAGGCAGTGGCAGCCACAGCGGTCCTAGTAGAGGAGAGCAGGAAATTGACCTTCGGGAGGGTTTTGGTGGTCTCCACCCCACATACGCACGGCACGGTAGCGCAGCGGTAGAGTTGCTGCTTTACAGCGAATGCAGCGCCGGAGACTCAGGTTCGATCCTGACTACGGGTGCTGTACTGTAAGGTGTTTGTACGTTCTCCCCGTGACCTGCGTGGGTTTTCTCCGAGATCTTCGGTTTCCTCCCACACTCCAAAGACGTACAGGTATGTAGGTTAATTGGCTGGGTAAATGTAAAAATTGTCCCTAGTGGGTGTAGGATAGTATTAATGTACGGGGATCGCTGGGCGGCACGGACTTGGAGGGCCGAAAAGGCCTGTTTCCGGCTGTATATATATGATGATATGATACGGTGAGAACAATATTGGCTCAGAAATCCAACAGATGGTTAACGGACTCTAGAATTTTAAAATATGAAGCTATCCTGATGGAAAAGGACGATTTGACCATGATTACAGACAAAAATTTAAACCCATCTCAGTTTCTGTACCCGCCCGAAGAAAGAGAAAACGAGACAGGGAAGCCAGAACACTGCTGTAGTGATATAATAGATTTACAGACAAAAAGTAAAGACTTGGAAGAACAACCTCTGGCTGAGGGTAGCCGGTGGTTTATAGACGGGTCCTCCAGATGTATAGATGGAAAAAGACATAGTGGATACGGTATAGTGAATGGGGAAACTATGGAGGAAATTGAAAGCGGCAGGCTGCCTGGTAGTTGGTCAGCCCAATCTTGTGAATTATACGCATTAATGAGAGCTCTGGAACTATTGGAGGGAAAGGAAGGAACAGTGTATACCGACTCAAAATACGCCTTTGGGGTAGTACACACCTTTGGGAAGATCTGGAAAGAGCGAGGAATGATAACAGCTCGGGGGGGAAATAATTAGCGCATGAGCAATTGATAGGACAGACACTGGAGGCCTTGCAGAAACCAGAACGGGTAGCCATAGCACATGTGGCAGGGCATCAGAAGGGTAACACCCTGGAAGCCCGAGGAAATAGGGCAGCGGATGAGGTGGCAAAGAGAGCAGCCACAGATCAGACGGTAGAAATGATGTCACTGATACCTTTAAGGGAACCCGAGGAAAAGATACCTATCTTTGGTGAAAAAGAACAGGAACACATGAGAGAAATGGGAGCCCGGCGTACCCCAAATGGGAAATGGTGGACACCGGATGGAAAGCAGCTATTGAACAAAGAAATTATAAGGGAGTTATTAGGGAGGCTGCACGGGCAAAGCCATTGGGGGACCCAAACCCTCTGTGATACCCTCCTCAGGACCTACGCTTGCCGTGGGATGTATACCATGGCTAAACAAGTCATAGGGGGTTGTGTAATATGTCAGCAAATCAACAAGAAAATCATGACAGCAGTCCCAGGAGGAGGACAACGATTGGCAATAAGGCCCTTCCAAAGAATACAGATAGACTTCACCGAGTTGCCCCGACTACAAAGATGGAAATACCTGTTAGTGGTAGTGGACCATTTCACTAGATGGGTAGAGGCATTCCCTACAGCAACTGCCACCTCACAGTCGGTAGCCAAGGTATTATTGGAGCAAATTATACCCAGATATGGGATTGTGGAAACAATAGACTCGGATAGAGGGATCAATTTTGCCTCCAAAACACATAAAATGATATGTGAAGCATTAGGAATTGAATGGAAATTGCATACACCTTGGCATCCCCAGAGTTCCGGAAAGGTGGAAAGAATGAATGGCACCTTTAAGACCCAAATCACCAAGTTAATAGAGGAAACGAGTGCCTTCCGATAGCCTTGTTAAGAATCCGAACGGCACCTCGGAAAGACATAGGGGTATCACCATATGAAATGTTATTCGGGCTCCCGTACTTAGGAAAGATAGAAGAGAACAATACCAGGGAACGACGTGTTCCTAAGGAACTATTTACTGGCAGTATCCCAATCTCTTGCAGAACTAAAAACTAAAGGATTACTGGCCCAGAGCCCGCCACTGGATTTTCCGATTCACTCAGTCAAGGCTGGAGACTGGGTACTAATAAAAACATGGAAGGAAGAAAAGTTGCAACCTAGGTGGACTGGACCCTACCTTGTGTTATTAACCACCGAGACAGCAGTACGAACAAAAGAAAAAGGGTGGACACACGCAAGTCGATTTAAGGGTCCCGTGGAGGCCCCACCAGACAATATCAGCCCGTGGACGGTACGTGGAGGAAAGGAGCCATTGACTTTGGTATTCACCAAAACCCCGCACGGAAAATGAAGACTTCGTGCTGGTGGATCGGGTGCTGGGTGGTTACCCAGCTTGTGAGTAATGTAGCATGTATAAAAATCACTATACCACAGAATAGAAGGGCCACCACCATCCCATTTGATGTATGTAAAGGAAAATCGTGGTGTGGTTATAGAATGTATGTATGCACCCATCCCTGTAAAAATTGGCGCGAGGTATTCACTTGATCCAGAGAAGGGTGGCATAAGCCCACCTATCAAACTGATAGGTGGAGAGTATATCAAAACCCAAACGAGGGATTGCCAGGACGTGTATATGTAAGCATACAGAGGGTTCGAATGAAGGAAAGTGGTAGGTATTGGATATGTGCAGATAAAGCAGGGAAGGACGCATGCCTGAGGTTTGAAATAGAGGTAGAACGGGGCAGATATATGGTAAAATATGAGGATGAGGGGGAAATGTTCCGGATAGATGACAGTCAGAGTAGGGATCCCTGGGCAACCCCAGCACCACCGGTAGTCAGCAATGTCACCACGGAATATGAGCCTAAGGATTTGAAGATAATGATAGTAACAGGAGAAATAGAATTAATGCAATTGTATGGGGAGGGAATACCAACAGGGGAAAGGGAACCAACACCTGGCTTACCTGGATGATGTACACGGCCAGAAGTATGCAACAAACCAATTGCTACGCCTGCGCCGGAGCTAAGCCTCAGCTGGTCCCAGTACCATTTCCCCTGAATTGGAATAGGACACCTGGGGCCATGTCATGTATACTACAACTATTCACAAATTCCATACTACCAAAGAATGAGACCTGCCAGAGCTACCATTACCTATTCCCGGCTAGCAACAACAACACGAAGGGCTGAAGGGAAGACCCTTGACCTCCCCCATTCACCATTCCCCTCGGGGAGGAGGGATTCAGTGCTATACAAGATATAACCCAGATGGACAGGAAATGGGGGAGGTGCTAAACTGCAATCAGACGTATAACATAACAGCTGAGGAACAGGGGTCACTGTTCAGTAGCTCCTGGCTGAGAAAGCAGTTAGTCAGTAGAGCCGATGTCTGGTGGTGGTGCGGAGAAAATATCCTGTTGCCCCGGCTACCAGGGTCATGGACGGGAACCTGTACCCTTACACAACTGATGATGCCCTTCACCATAGCAGTAGAACATGCGGTCGAACTCAATGAAGGAGGCCGACGACAAAGGAGAGAGGTGAGAGGATCATTCGACACACACATCTATATAGATGCAATAGGGGTGCCAAGAGGGGTACCCGATGAATTCAAAGCCAAAAACCAGATAGCTGCGGGCTTTGAGTCCATACTCTTCTGGTGGTCCACAATTAATAAAAATGTGGACTGGATCAACTACCTATACTACAACCAACAACGCTTTATAAATTACACTCGAGATGCGGTTGAAGGATTAGCGGAACAACTGACAGCTACCAGCCTAATGGCCTGGCAAAATCGCATGGCCTTGGACATGCTACTGGCTGAGAAAGGGGGGGTGTGTGTAATGTTTGGGGAACAATGTTGCACCTTCATCCCCAACAACACTGCTCCTGATGGGTCCGTGTCAAGGGCCCTAGCAAGTCTCACCTCCCTGTCTATCGAATTGGCCGAGAACTCTGGAGTAGACACCTCCTGGACCGGGTTTCTAGACTCCTGGTTTGGGAAATGGAAGCACATCTTTACATCAGCCCTAACATCAGTGATAGTTATGATGGGGTTGCTGTGTCTATTCGGATGTTGCATCATTCCCTGCATACGGGGGTTGTCTCAGCGATTGATAGAGACAGCTCTGACAAAGAACGACATCGCCATGATGGCCTTTAAAACACAGCATGACCAGCAGGAGGAATATAGAGAGGCAAAGACTCTGCTGCTAGCACTAGAAAAGGAGGAAATAGTATAAATCAAAGTAGCGTGGCATAAGAAAAAGGGTGGATTGTGAGAGAGGGGTAAAAAGGGATAATTGATTTAGACTAAGGACCCTGAGAAATAACTGACCCGACCGTGCTCGGCTAGAAAAAAAAAAACGCAAGAACAAATGGTGACAGTCCAAGGACAAGTGTTAGAACATAATCAGAGAACTAGGAGGAAAGGCAAAATAATCAGAGAACTAGGGGAGAGGAAGGGTATGAACTACTCTGTACTGCGCTTGCCTAATGAGATAAATGAATATTACAAAAACGCCCAGCATGACAAGATGTCTCATTTAAATGCACATGCGATGTATGATGTGGGAGGCAACAGGGGCGGTGACGGTAGATTGTGCACCTCAGTGCTCCGATTGGAAGGAGCCCGAAGGGGAGGAATTAAAGGTTTGACAATTGTAAATTGAAGTGAATAAAAAGAAGGGATTTTCACGACCTCGGTGTGTCTCGAGAGGGGAGGCACCCAACTCTGCAGACTTGCAAATAAACTATACTTGTTTCTCTAGATTGTCTCGAGCATCGTGATTGTGAGCACTCACATTTGCATCTCACAGAGGGGAGATACATTTCCTCCCGGTGGATGCAACAAGGACTACAAACCATTATGGCTGCCAGCAAAAGACTACAAAACCCATAGTCATCAGCTGCTGATTGCTGCTGATTGCTGCTGACACTGATTGCTGCCCAGCTGAACCAGATGAGCTGATTGCCTCAGTGAGAGAGCTAAAAGGGAAGGGAAGCAGTATATTTAAGGAGAGAGACAACGACTGGAACAGAGAGGGAGAGAAACAACGACTGGAACAGAGAGGGAGAGAAACAACGACTGGAACAGAGAGGGAGAGAAACAACGACTGGAACAGAGAGGGAGAGAAACAACGACTGGAACAGAGAGGGAGAGAAACAACGACTGGAACAGAGAGGGAGAGAAACAACGACTGGAACAGAGAGGGAGAGAAACAACGACTGGAACAGAGAGGGAGAGAAACAACGACTGGAACAGAGAGGGAGAGAAACAACGACTGGAACAGAGAGGGAGAGAAACAACGACTGGAACAGAGAGGGAGAGAAACAACGACTGGAACAGAGAGGGAGAGAAACAACGACTGGAACAGAGAGGGAGAGAAACAACGACTGGAACAGAGAGGGAGAGAAACAACGACTGGAACAGAGAGGGAGAGAAACAACGACTGGAACAGAGGGAGAGAAGCAGTGTTTGAGTTATATTTTGTATGAAGGCAGCAAGCTACAGATTTCATTTAACTACCTGTTTTGGTTTTGTGTACCTGTTTTTGGAAAATACTAAATATATGGAATTTAAGTTTGAAAACAAGAACGTTTCTGTCTTCATTTCCGGCACCCACACCTCCCAACCTTCAAGAGAAAAGCTCCCGACCTCTCAAGACATCACAATATACTTTGGGTCCAATAAATATAATCTGAGTTTTAGTAATATACTAGACCAAGTGCACCTGAGCTGGAATGGAACCAATGTCCTAGGGGGAGTGTTTGCTAGTGCTGTCGGGGAGGATTTAAACTAATGTGGCAGGGGGGTGGGAGCAGGAGCAGAGAGACAGAGGGGTGTAAAATGAGGGTAGAAGCAACAGGTAGCAAGGTGAAAAGTAAAAGTGGCAGGCAGACAAATCCAGGGCAAAAATCAAAAAGGGCCACTTTTCAACATAATTGTATAAGGGGTAAGAGAGTTGTAAAAACAAGCCTGAAGGCTTTGTGTCTCAATGCAAGGAGTATACATAATAAGGTGGATGAATTAAATGTGGAGATAGTTATTAATGATTATGATATAGTTGGGATTACGGAGACATGGCTCTAGGGTGACCAAGGCTGGGAGCTCAACATCCAGGGATATTCTATATTCAGGCGGGATAGACAGAAAGGAAAAGGAGGTGGGGTAGCGTTACTGGTTAGAGAGGAGATTTAAAGCAGTGGAAAGGAAGGACATTAGCTTGGAGGAAGTGGAATCGATATGGGTAGAGCTACGAAACACTAAGGGGCAGAAAATGCTAGTGGGAGTTGTGTACAGGCAACCTAACAACAGTAGTGAGGTTGGGGATGGCATCAAGCAGGAAATTAGAAATGCGTGCACTAAAGGTGCAGCAGTTATAATGGGTAACTTCAATCTACATATAGATTGGGTGAACCAAACTGGCAGGGGTGCTGAGGAAGAGAATTTCTTGGAATGTTTGAGAGATGGTTTTCTAAACCAACATGTTGAGGAACCAACGAGAGAACAGGCCATTCTAGACTGGGTATTGAGTAATGAGGAAGGGTTAGTTAGCAGTCTTGTTGTGCGAGGCCCCTTGGGCAAGAGTGATCATAATATGGTAGAGTTCTTCATTAGGATGGAGAGTGACAAAGTGTTCTGAACTTAAAGAAAGGTAACTTTGAGGGTATGAGGCGTGAATTGTCCAAGATAGACTGGCGATTGATGCTGAAAGGGTTGACGGTGGACATGCAATGGAAGGCATTTAAAGGTCGCATGGATGAACTACAACAAGTGTTCATCCCAGTTTGGCAAAAGAACAAACCAGGAAAGGTAGTGCATCCGTGGCTAACAAGGGAAATCAAGGATAGTATTAAAACAAAAGATGAAGCATACAGATTAGCCAGAAAAAGTAGCATACCAGAAGACTGGGAGAAATTCAGAGTCCAGCAGAGGAGGACAAAGGGCTTAATTAGGAAAGGGAAAATAGATTATGAGGGAAAACTGGCAAGGAACATAAAAACTGACTGCAAAAGCTTTTATAGATATGTCAAGAGAAAAAGATTAGTTAAGACAAATGTAGGTCCCTTGCAGTCGGAAACAGGTGAATTGATCATAGGGAACAAGGAGATGGCAGACCAATTGAACAAAGACTTTGGTTCTGTCTTCACTAAGGAAGACATAAAACATCTGCCGGAAATAGCGGGGGACCGGGGGTCTAATGAGATGGAGGAACTGAGGGAAATCCAGGTTAGTCGGGAAGTGGTGTTAGGTAAATTAAATGGATTAAAGGCAGATAAATCCCCAGGGCCAGATAGGCTGCATCCCAGAGTGCTTAAGGAAGTAGCCTCAGAAATAGTGGATGCATTAGTGATAATTTTTCAAAACTCTTTAGATTCTGGAGTAGTTCCTGAGGACTGGAGGGTAGCTAATGTAACCCCACTTTTTAAAAAGGGAGGGAGAGAGAAAACGGGGAATTATATACCAATTAGCCTAACATCGGTAGTGGAGAAAATGCTAGAGTCAGTTATTAAAGATGTGATAGCATCACATTTGGAAAGTGGTGAAATCATCGGACAAAGTCAGCATGGATTTACCAAAGGCAAATCACGTCTGACGAATCTTATAGAATTTTTCGAGGATGTAACTAGTAGAGTGGATAAGGGAGAACCAGTCAATGTGTTATATCTGGACTTTCAGAAGGCCTTCGACAAGGTCCCACATAGGAGATTGGTGTACAAACTTAAAGCCCACGGTATTGAGGGTTCAGTGTTGAGGTGGATAGAAAATTGGTTGGCGGACAGGAAGCAAAGAGTAGGAATAAAAGGGTCCTTTTCGGAATGGCAGGCAGTGACTAGTGGGGTACCGCAAGGGTCAGTGCTGGGACCCCAGTTATTTACAGTGTATATTAATGATTTGGACGAGGGAATTGAATGCAACATCTCTAAGTTTGCGGATGACACGAAGCTGGGTGGCAGTGTTAATGCTCGGAGGCTGCAGAGTGACTTGGATAGATTAGGCGAGTGGGCAAATGCATGGCAGATGCAATATAATGTGGATAAATGTGAGGTTATCCACTTTGGCGGCAAGAACAGGAAAGCAGAGTATTACCTGAATGGTGACCGATTGGGAGAAAGGGAGATGCAACGTGACCTGGGTGTCATGGTGCACCAGTCATCGAAAGCAAGCATGCAGGTGCAGCAGGCAGTGAAGAAAGCGAATGGTATGTTGGCATTGATAGCAAGAGGATTTGAGTTTAGGAGCAGGGAGGTTCTGCTGCAGTTGTACTGGGCCTTGGTGAGACTGCACCTGGAGTATTGTGTGCAGTTTTGGTCTCCTAACCTGAGGAAAGACGTTCTTGCCTTAGAGGGAGTACAGAGAAGGTTCACCAGATTGATCCCTGGGATGGCGGGACTTTCATATGAGGAAAGACTGGGTAGACTGGGCTTGTACTCGCTGGAATTTAGAAGACTGAGGGGGGATCTTGTAGAAACATATAAAATTCTTAAGGGGTTGGAGAGGCTAGATGCAGGAAGATTGTTCCCGATGTTGGGGGAGTCCAGAACCAGGGGTCACAGCTTAAGGATAAGGGGGAAGTCTTTTAGGACCGAGATGAGAAAACATTTCTTCACACAGAGAGTGGTGAGTCTGTGGAATTCTCTGCCACAGAAGGTAGTTGAGGCCAGTTGATTGGCTATATTTAAGAGGGAGTTAGATGTGGCCCTTTTTGCTAAAGGGATCAGGGGGAATGGAGAGAAGGCAGGTACAGGCTACTGAGCTGGATGATCAGCCATGATCATATTGAATGGCGGTGCAGGCTCGAAGGGCCAAATGGCCTACTCCTGCACCTATTTTCCATGTTTCTATGTTTCTAAACCTGGGCTGCCTTTCATTCATTAACCCAATACCTTTTCAAATACCAGAAATTTTGTCCTGTTATTGCTACTAAACCTTTCCTCCCTGTTACCTGAAATTTATTTGCTTCTGGTTCTTTTTCAAACAATGAAAATGTTCTTTGAAAATATGTTAAAATATCCAGTTACTGTATTTACTGCAAATATCCTCTAAATTCAATTTTATATTTGAAATGCAGGTAACCATGACAGAGTGAGTGTCCTATTGGGCTTTGGTATAGGTTTATGTTTTTATATTGCACATGGTTCTCTTTTTTTTCATGAAGAAAATGAAAACACGTTTAGTTGAAAACAAATACATTTTACTGAACCCACCTTACTGTTAAAATCAACAAACATTTATAGTTATCATTTTTAAAAGAGCATGAAATGATGTAACATTTTGGGCCAATCGCATTATGAATCATTGATTCTTTACAAATAGAAAGGAACTGTGAGTTAAGTATTACAATATTTTGGGGAAAAAATATTATTTTGCATGTGTCTTGTGCTGTTTTCAGGACTGCAACGTTTAGCAGGCATGTGAATTTTCTGCAGATTTCTGCGGGCCCACTCTTCGTAGAGGGGGGACAGGGAAGGGGAGAGGGTGTCATTGAGCGAGCCCTGGACCCAAATTCTCTCCTGTATTGGTGTAGCACCCTCAACCCCCCTACTCAATCCCCCTTTTTCCCCCCTCCTCCCCCCACTGACCCACTCCTTCTCCCCTACCCCATTCCCCATTTGCCCCTCCCCGCCCCCACCCCCCCTCCTCCCAGCCCTCCCTCCACCCCCATTCCCCCCTCCCCATCCCTACTACCCCCTCCCCCCACTCCCCGCCCTCCCACTCCCCCCTCCCTCCCCACCCCATTCTTGCCCCCACCCCAAATGTTCCCTCCTCCTCTCTCCCACTGTCCCCTCCTCCCCACCCCCACTCTCCCCTCTACCCCACCCCCACTCTCCCCTCCTCCCAACCCCCACTCTCCCCTCTACCCCACCCCCACTCTCCCCTCCTCCCAACCCCCACTCTCCCCTCCTCCCCACACCCCGCCTCCCATTCCCCCCACCTCTCCCTCTTCCCCACACCCCCTCCTCCTCACTCTCCCCTCCTCCCCACCCCGACTCTCACTGCCCCCCACCTCCACTCTCCCCCACCCCCCCTTTCCCCCCACCCTCTCCTCCCCACCCCCTCTGTCCCCCTTCCCCCCCACCCCCACTCTCTCCCACCCCAACCCCCCTGCCGTCAGTTGAAGGGACGGAAGGGAAGGATCAGTGGACGGGGTGGACGACCATCTCCCTCCTGCTTGGTGTCTCCCCGGGAGGAGGGGGGAGAGGGAGCCACGGACCCCGGGCGGCCGTGCTGCCAGCGGCCATCTTGTTTGGGTGAGTGAGGAGGAGGGAAGCGCAATTAAAGTTGTACGTGCCCCATTGTGACGTCATATGCTGAGTACCTTTAAGAAGTCAGTTCGAAACGTAATTTTTAAACTTTAAAATCTCTCTAACTTAAAAAATATAAAGCCAATTTAAATAAAACTTTTCATTAACAATCGCCAGGACAATGGTGATTAAGGTGGTGCTAAAATTGTGGGGCTATAGTTGACCGTTTTGGCTGTAGGTCCACATGTCCACAACCAAATCTCAAAATCTTAGAAGCACATATATGTATAAAAATATGATACTGGAGAGATTTTTTAATGTTATTTTCATTTTTATGCAAAAGTGTATTCTGTTTACTTGATGGGAAAGTTTAGCTTGTGTGTGGTACTTCATATAGCCATGTAATAGATAATATAAACTTATGGTTCCAGACTTTCTTCAACTGTTGTAAAATTAAAATTAATATTTGATTTTTACCCATAATTGGACAGGAAAATGTGACCTTTTTTACACATCATAACTTATTTGAAAATATATACCTATCGTAATGGCCTACATTTGTCTAGACAAATTTTTTTTGAGGACCTTTGATATGCCTTTCCAAACCCAACTTTGCTTGGAGAAATTAGTTGCACATATTCATGTGGGAGAGTCAAAAATATCATGTACGTAACTCATCGTGTCCTGAGAATTACGTACATAAGATGTCGTTTGAAATCATGAAAATTTTATATTTTTCGGATCGATATTCATTTGTTTCTATGATGCTCAATCCAAGTTAAAAAAATAGTTGTCCAAAAATTCTTAACTCAACATACTTTAAAGCAAAGGAGACATACTGTGCTTACTTTGTTCTCCGTATCCAAATCATTACGTATATAAGCAGGCATCATTAACCCACTGTTTTCATGTCTGGTGGATCTGTCAACTTATAAGAACATTTACATTGCTGTCATGAAAGAACCCGCGGATAAGTGTAGTTTGTCAGTTTTCTGCTGACGGTGCTGCAGCCTGATGACCCTTCGTGAGTTCGGAGCATCTGCTGGTTACGTACAGGAGACGTTCAACTGTCCAACGCTATCTTCCTAATGAAAGCATTTACGCAGCCCATCGGACACCATCCTGTCTGCGTTTTGAAAGGGAAGATTTTGTTTGTATTTTAAATGTATTTTGGGGGAAATACTAGCCGAGTCAGGTCGAGATTACAGCGTCGTCTGAAACATCCCGAAAATTCCCACACTGTCAATGCTTCTCCGGCGTCCTGGTTTTCGCTGAAATCACTGACAAGTCGGTAAGTACTTGAGAGTTTTGAACTATAACACCTTGTATGGGTTACTTAAAAACCAAGCTTCACTGTAACAAGGAATAAACCGGATTTACTTCCAGTTTACTAATAGCTGTATTTTAAAAAATAATTTAAAAAGTGGTTCAGTGGATTTTTGAGAAAAGTGTGTGGGCATTCTTTGAAAATGTAAGGGAGATGCATATCTGGTTTCTGGGTTGCATATCTGGGTTTGGAGCCCACTTTACATGTAATGGCGGAGGCCAAAAACAACGCGAAAATTCCCACGCTGTCAAACTGTCGCATCCAATCTACCTGTCAAATGTCCTGACGATAAATAAATTGGTTTACTGTCCAATTTGATTGTGGACCGCCACGGATAGGGTGTATAACTACACTTTAATGAATCAGAAAAAAGAAGTTCTATGGCGAGTCTGGAAACTTGTTCTTTGTTCAAGAAGTTTATTGCGACAGCAATATTCGATTACAAAGTTTTCTTAACAAGATTACAGACAACCATTAAAACTAACTGTTCTCTTCGAAGACGTCTCCCAACTAACTCTTTTCGGACGCCAAAAGCGCACATGACCATGCTGTCCAATCAGCGGTTTTGCTCTCTGGACCAATCCCTACGGTCGCACCCACACGTGACCTTGCTGGCCAATCTGAGGGTTCGACGACTAGGACCACTCTCTATGGTCGCTACATGACCCCCCCCAGAACCCGAGGTACGGAACCTAGCAGGGAGCCGGATTTCGCGACCAGAACGAGTAAGGAGAGGGGCAGCCTGAACCACAGGAGCAGGGGATTCCGGACCTGGTGGAACTGCTGGAGCGGGGGGTTCTGGACTGAGCGGAACTGCCGGAGGCCGGCCTCTCCGAGGTGGTTGGCCGACCAGGACCGGGCAGTCCGGATCTAAGTGCGCAGGTTTAAGCCTGGATACCGAGACGAGCTCACTCCTGCCGCCCACGTCTAAGGTGAAGGTGACCGTCCCCTTACGCAAAACCCGGAACGGCCCTTCATATCATATCATATCATATCATATCATATATATACAGCCTCTGCAACGGGGAACGATGGGCATCCTTACGCAGAAATACAAACTCAGTCCTTCAGGGCAGGCGGTTCGTGCACCATTGGACACCCATGACGTGAAGTCGGAACCGGGGCCAGGGAACCCACGCGTGCCCGGAGAGATGCTAAGACTGACGGAACTGGAGGCAGCTGGCCGGAGGGGTCCGGAAGCAAATCCCCGGGTACCCGAAGTGGCGAGCCATATACTAGCTCCGCGGACGAAGCACCGAGATCCTGCTTAGGAGCGGTCCGGATGCCCAGAAGGACCCAGGGAAGTTGGTCTACCCAGTCCGGGCCTTCCAGCCTCGCACTGAGGGCCGCCTTGAGTTGTCGGTGGAACTTCTCCACGAACCCATTAGCCTGGGGGTGGTATGCTGTGGTGTGTTGCAACCGGGAACCGTACAGCTCTGCTAGCGTGGCCCAGAGGGTCGAAGTGAACTGTGGCCCCCTGTCGGTGAATCGGTCTCGGACGTAGAAGCGTCGGTTCTGGCCAATCGCAACTGCCCCTATGTACGATCGGCCGAGGCATTTCCCGAGAAGGTACAAGGTGAGCGGCAGTTGTGGGATTCTCCACCCCATCGTAGATGGTAATAGCACCAGCCACGCTTGTGCGGATCCTTTTGGCGGGCTTTTGGAGAAATGGCGGGAGACGCGGCACCATCTTGATGTTGCTGTGGCGTGGCCGCTGATGTCGAGACCTTGTTGATCGAACCACTTCCTTTCGATTTGGACGCCATGAGCGCATCAGCTTTTTCTGCATATGCCACGGGGTCCTTAAAAGAACAATCCGTGAGCATAAGTTTGACATCTTCGGGAAACTTCTCTCGGAATGCCTGCTCGAACATGAGGCAATCCGTATGTTCACCTGCTAGCGTTAACATCTCAGCCATAAGAACGGACGGCAGCCGATCTCCGAGATACGGTAGGTGCATAAGTTTCTTAGCTCGGTCATGCCTACTGAACCCGAAGGTTCGTAGTAACAGTGCCTTCATGGCCTCGTACTTGTCTTCTGCGGGAGGGTTGACGATGAACCGCATCACCCGTGTGGTCGTCTCCGGCGGTAGAGCGCTGACGAGGTAGTAGTATTTCGTCGCATCTGCCGAGATGTTTCTTAAGTGAAACTGGGCATCGGTATGGACAAACCAAGATTGTGGTTGATGTGTCCAAAACGACGGAAGGTGAACGCTGACCGCACTTAGCTCCGGTGCGCCGGGCGCAGCAGCCAAAAACGAGGCGCGTGTTCACTCATGGTCGGTGATCGGCCAGATCACGTCGGGGTCACCAATATGGCGAGTCTGGAAACTTGTTCTTTGTTGAAGAAGTTTATTGCGACAGCAATATTCGATTACAAAGTTTTCTTAACAAGATTACAGACAACCATTAAAACTAACTGTTCTCTTCGAAGACGTCTCCCAACTAACTCTTTTCGGGCGCCAAAAGCGCAAATGACCACACTGTCCAATCAGCGGTGTCGCTCTCTGGATCAATCCCTACGGCCGCACCCACACGTGACCTTGCTGGCCAATCTGAGGGTTCGACGGCTAGGACCACTCTCTATGGTCGCTACAGTTCTACCTTTGCAATCAAATGCCATTGAGACATCATGTTACATACGTTAACACTTGTGCGGTAAATTTTAAATTACCTGAAAAAACTACTTGCGGTTGTGGAACTATCTTCTTTCTTTTTGATAGAGTCAGACAGTTGTCAAACTTGTAAATAAATGCATTTGCATTGGTTTTTGCAACAATTAATTTTTGGGTCTATGTCACGCTTCTATGTCCCAGTATCGTATTTATACACATATATATATAAGATCTGAGTTTTAGTAATATTTAGATAGATAGATAGGTAGATAGATATAGAAGATATAGATAATGTTAAAATGGCAAAAGCAGGGAATACGTAGTGAATGTAGAGATATGCACCTTCTGCAATGTTAACCTGTACCTTTTGGGTGAGATGCATTTAAATCAGGGTCTAAAAATTGTAGCTGCTGATAATGAGAGGTGAGGACTTGCCTGTTGATTTGTGCTTTAAACTCCTTGCACTGGTCAGTCCATCTGATCCTTTCTCCACTCAATCCATCTATCAGAGCCGAAGCAGCTTCCATCTTTCTTCTACATGTTTCTGCATCTTCTAATAGATGCTAAAATGCATGGAGCAACTTCATTTCAGTCACAGATATGTTGTATAGCTATTGAATGACCTTACACAATTTTTCATCAGGGCAGAATCCCCTGAGTTACTGAAAATTTTATTATTTTGTATAGTTATGTGTTTAACAAATATTATATTATATTATTAAGACTAATGGACAGATAACTTTTCGTACCGGCTGCAGTGAATTCCTGATACACGATACGTCAATCAGTAAGTTTAATAGATAAGAAATAAATTATCAATGGAAAGGGACATTGGGATCACAGTGTATAATAAATACATCTTATCTTGGCCCTGTGCAAGATGAACATGAAATTCATACAGCAAACATATTAACACAGTTTCAGTGACCAATAAGTGCTAACTATGCTGTGGTAAACTTTAATACAAACTAAATGGGTAACACAACCACAAGCTGACTAATGCAATTGAAAGCTATGTCTGTATCTTTGAAGGGGATGTGCCATGGTTGTATCGGAGGTGGAAGTCATTTTAGTGGTCGTGGTGACTTATTGAACATTAATGTGAATGACTCAAGATCAAAATAGAGAGCAAATTTCTTCTTTGTATAAACAAACTGCCATCTGTAATTATCTTTGTGCTGCAACTGGACTAAGTAATGATTGTTCCAAATAATATCCTGTGCGTATCATTGGATCTGTGCTTGAATGGGCCATTTTGTTGCCCTGGCAATGATTGTATGCCAACTTGATGTGCAAGAGAGAGATAAGTATGATTGTAGCAGCTATGTGGTATATTTGGATGATGTACCTTCCATAGTTAGATATCTGGCAGCATATTAAAGCTTATATCAGTACCAAGCTTGGTGTAGCAATATGATTTAGAGTGCATGTAAGGCAATTAAATTTGGGTCATTGATTGATTGGGATTGGTAACTGAATGTTAAGATTGTTGTGGAGAGAGGTGTCGGCAAAATAGGTCAAGTGACCCAGAGCTCACCCTGCAAGATCATACTGATAAAAATATGTATACTGAAAAGTTATGTATAATTGATGTCATGGATTTGGACATACCTTTACCCAACAATAAGAATAGATTGAAACTGACTTGCTGTGTGTTTCCAGCATTTTCAGATATCTGCGTATAGATATTTAGATATCTGCTAATAGATATTTATTGATTAGCTAGATGACATCTAAGATTTTGACTCACCATTTTCTCTTTCATAGCAGCATCAAACTTTGCCTGCACCTTGTCCAGCTCGGCTTGTTTGTCATCCAGCTGGGCCTGAGCCATTCCTAACTGGTTCATGGCAGCATGGAGACGGTTTTCCTGTACTGCCAAATTTGCCTAAAATAAGGAAAGTCAATCAGTTCTGAAATTGAGTTTCTGGTTTCTGGTATTAAAAGACATTATCTCATTGATGTCAGCAACCATTCAAGATTCTCTAAGCCAAGTTATTTTCTAAGGGTATTATTGCAATTAGATCCATAAAAAAATATTGATAATGTGAGTAGACAAAACTGTGGCAGATCCATTGTTTCTGCCTGTTCCTGGCATACTGAACTCCTCAAATACTCAATTCTATCTTGTCCCCCCCCCCTTGTCCAGTCCCTTCTGACCTACATCCAAGACACTTGGTACACTTTAATATTTTCAATTCCTGGGTCATCGCCTCATTTTTCCCATGGATGTCCAGTCCCTTTACACCTCCATTCCCCAACAAGAAGGCCTTAGGCCCTCTGGTCTTCCTTGAACAGTGACTCAATAATTTCCCCTCTACTGATACTTTCCGCCTGGCAGAATTTGTCCATAACTTCAGCAACTTTTCTTTTGACTCCTCTCAGTTTCTTCAAATCTAATGTGTAGCCATGGGCACTCTAGTGGATCCCAACTACTCCCGTCTTTTTGTCGGGTACATTGATCACTCCTTGTTGCAAATGTGTTCCAGCACCATTCCCCAACTCTTTCTCCATTACATCGATGACTGTATCGGGGCTGCCTCTTGCAACATTGCAGATTTCATCAACTTTAGTACTAACTTCCACTCAGCCCTTGGACTATTTCTGACACCTCTCTCCGCTTTCTCGATCTCTGTCTCCATTACAGGGGACAGACTATGTACTGACATCTACTACAAACTCACTGACACCCAGTTACCTTGACTACATCTCCTCCCACCCTGCCTCTAATCCTAAAATGAGGCTTTCCACTCAAGGATATCTGAAATTTCTTCTTTCTTCTGTAAATGTGGTTTCCACACTGCTGTGGTCAATGGAGCCCTCACCCAAGTCTCCTCTGTGTTGAGCTGTTAACCTCTCACTGTTCCTCCCCCCAGATGGAACAAGGCATAAATTTCCCAACGCTTCACCTTTCTCCCCACCAGCCTCAGCATCCAATACAACAGTCACTAAGATTTCCTAAACCTTCAATGTGCTTCCGCCGCTGGTCGCAGCTTCCCGTCCCCACCCCTTTCTGCTTTCCACATAGACCACTCCCCCCACACCTCCTTGATTCACTCATCCCACCTAACCCACCCCCTCCCTGGATGCTTCTCCCTGCAACTGCAGGAGATGTTATACCTGTTCTGACATTTCTTTCTCACTTCAATCGAGGGACCCCAGCAACCCTTCCAGGTGAAACAGTTCATGTGCACCTCTTCAAACCCTACCTACAACATTTGGTGCTCCCAATTACAGCCTCCTTTCCTGTACATTGGCAAGACCAGGCATAAACCAGGCGACAGTTTCGTCAAACACTTGCACTGTCTATCAAGACCTGTAGGATCTCATAATATTGGCTATTTTAACTCATCTTCCCGTCCTCAGTCTAGTACATTAATCAATTTATTCAGTGAAAGCGTTATATGTATTTGCTTATTCAGAATTACCTTTAAAGGCAGCACCTCTTTATTGATGGCAAAAAAGGAACCCATAGCTTGAGTCCAGGATAACAAACCAGCAACATTCCCACAGACTTTCTTAGCATTTTCAAATGTATAATCCTCCATTGTGAAATATGGCTGGAGTAATTCCACTGTTTCGTCATTGATTGTGTCCTTTGGGAACTGCTGCAAGGCCTGCAGAAACCCAGTGCCACTCAGCAACTGGAAAAGAAGGAAAGTTGCTTGTTATGATTCAAATCAAGTCTTCCTTAGAAAATATGGACTGGCATATCAAACAATTGCAATAATCATAGCAAGCAAACCAGGTAATCAGATGAGGTAGATTTAGTAATCTATGTTCCTAAATCAGGCATGTGAGTGAGGTAAAAAAAAGAGGAAAAGATCTGAGCGCTTGCGCGAGGAGGACAACGGGGTCAAAAATGTACACACAAAATTACCAGTTTCAAGCCTCTTTTAGTGCATTTCAAAGTAAAAACAGACATTACAAATAATGTGAATATGTCACTGTACATTAATAACATTTTGAAGTAAAGTCGCACACTAATCGATAATCAGCCTAAAATGGTTGGGTTTTAGACAATAGACAATAGGTGCAGGAGTAGGCCATTCAGCCCTTCGAGCCAGCACCGCCATTCAATGCGATCATGGCTGATCACTCTCAATCAGTACCCCGTTCCTGCCTTCTCCCCATACCCCCTCACTCCGCTATCCTTAAGAGCTCTATCCAGCTCTCTCTTGAAAGCATCCAACGAACTGGCCTCCACTGCCTTCTGAGGCAGAGAATTCCACACCTTCACCACTCTCTGACTGAAAAAGTTCTTCCTCATCTCCGTTCTAAATGGCCTACCCCTTATTCTTAAACTGTGGCCCCTTGTTCTGGACTCCCCCAACATTGGGAACATGTTTCCTGCCTCTAATGTGTCCAATCCCCTAATTATCTTATATGTTTCAATAAGATCCCCCCTCTTCCTTCTAAATTCCAGTGTATACAACCCCAATCGCTCCAGCCTTTCAACATACGACAGTCCCGCCATTCCGGGAATTAACCTAGTGAACCTACGCTGCACGCCCTCCATAGCAAGAATATCCTTCCTCAAATTCGGAGACCAAAAATGCACACAGTACTCCAGGTGCGGTCTCACCAGGGCCCGGTACAACTGTAGAAGGACCTCTTTGCTCCTATACTCAACTCCTCTTGTTACGAAGGCCAACATTCCATTGGCTTTCTTCACTGCCTGCTGTACCTGCATGCTTCCTTTCATTGACTGATGCACTAGGACACCCAAATCTCGTTGAACTCCCCCTCCTCCTAACTTGACACCATTCAGATAATAATCTGCCTTTCTATTCTTACTTCCAAAGTGAATAACCTCACACTTATCTACATTAAACTGCATCTGCCATGTATCCGCCCACTCACACAACCTGTCCAAGTCACCCTGCAGCCTTATTGCATCTTCCTCACAATTCACACTACCCCCCAGCTTAGTATCATCTGCAAATTTGCTAATGGTACTTTTAATCCCTTTGTCTAAATCATTAATGTATATCGTAAATAGCTGGGGTCCCAGCACCGAACCTTGCGGTACCCCACTGGTCACTGCCTCCCATTCAGAAAGGGACCCATTTATCCCCACTCTTTGCTTTCTGTCTGTCAACCAATTTTCTATCCATGTCAGTACCCTACCCCCAATACCATGTGCCCTAATTTTGCCCACTAATCTCCTATGTGGGACCTTGTCGAAGGCTTTCTGAAAGTCGAGGTACACCACATCCACTGACTCTCCCCTGTCAATTTTCCTAGTTACATCCTCAAAAAATTCCAGTAGATTTGTCAAGCATGATTTCCCCTTCGTAAATCCATGCTGACTCGGAATGATCCCGTTACTGCTATCCAAATGCTCAGCAATTTCGTCTTTTATAATTGACTCCAGCATCTTCCCCACCACTGATGTCAGACTAACTGGTCTATAATTACCCGTTTTCTCTCTCCCTCCTTTCTTAAAAAGTGGGATAACATTTGCTATCCTCCAATCCACAGGAACTGATCCTGAATCTATAGAACATTGAAAAATGATCTCCAATGCTTCCACTATTTCTAGAGCCACCTCCTTAAGTACCCTGGGATGCAGACCATCAGGCCCTGGGGATTTATCAGCCTTCAGTCCCATCAGTCTACCCAAAACCATTTCCTGCCTAATGTGGATTTCCTTCAGTTCCTCCATCACCCTAGGTTCTCCGGCCCCTAGAACATTTGGGAGATTGTGTGTATCTTCCTCAGTGAAGACAGATCCAAAGTAACGGTTTAACTCGTCTGCCATTTCTTTGTTCCCCATAATAAATTCCCCTGTTTCTGTCTTCAAGGGACCCACATTTGCCTTGACTATTTTTTTTCTCTTCACGTACCTAAAAAAACTTTTGCTATCCTCCTTTATATTATTGGCTAGTTTACCCTCGTACCTCATCTTTTCTCCCCGTATTGCCTTTTTAGTTAACTTTTGTTGCTCTTTAAAAGAGTCCCAATCCTCTGTCTTCCCACTCTTCTTTGCTATGTTATACTTCCTCTCCTTAATTTTTATGCTGTCCCTGACTTCCCTTGTCAGCCACAGGTGTCTCTTACTCCCCTTAGAGTCTTTCCGCCTCTTTGGAATAAATTGATCCTGCAACCTCTGCATTATTCCCAGGAATACCTGCCATTGCTGTTCTACCATCTTCCCTGCTAGGGCCTTCTTCCAGTCAATTTTGGCCAGCTCCTGCCTCATGCCTCTGTAATCCCCTTTGCTATACTGTAATACCGACACTTCCGATTTTCCCTTCTGCCTTTCCATTTGCAGAGTAAAACTTATCATGTTGTGATCACTGCCTCCTAATGGCTCTTTTACCTCTAGTCCCCTTATCAGATCAGGATCATTACACAACACTAAATCCAAAATTGCCTTCTCCCTGGCAGGCTCCAGTACAAGCTGTTCTAAGAATCCATCTCGAAGGCACTCTACAAACTCTCTTTCCTGGGGTCCATTTCCAACCTGATTTTCCCAGTCTACCTGCATGTTGAAATCTCCCATAACCACCGTAGCATTACATTTTTGACTCGCCAATTTTATCTCCTGATTCAACTTGCACCCTATGTCGAGGCTACTGTTTGGGGGCCTATAGATAACTCCCATTAGGGTCTTTTTACCCTTACAATTTCTCATTTCTATCCATACTGATTCAACATCTCCAGATTCTATGTCACCCCTTGCAAGGGAATGAATATCATTCCTTACCATCAGAGCAACCCCACCCCCTCTGCCCTCCTGTCTGTCTTTTCTATACGTTGTGTACCCCTGAATATTCAGTTCCCAGCCCTGGTCCTCTTGTAGCCATGTCTCAGTGATCCCTACAACATCATAATTGCCCATGACTAACTGAGCCTCAAGCTCATCCACTTTATTTTTTATACTACGCGCATTTAAGTACAACACTTTAACTTCTGTATTTACCTCCCCTCTCACATCGGTCACAATTGGCCCTGCCCTTAATTTCTTTTCCCCTCTAGAACTTCTGTTCCCCTTCTTCCGAGAGTCTTTTGCAATATCTCCTGTATTCCCTTTTTTTACCTCATCTTCATATTCACAATTTGTCAACCCCTCCCCCCCACTACTTAGTTTAAAGCCACAGGTGTCGCACTAGCAAACCTGCTTGCCAGAATGTTTGTCCCCCTGCTGTTAAGATGTAACCCATCCCTTTTGTACAAGTCACCCCTAGCCCAGAAGAGATCCCAGTGGTCCAGAAATCTAAATCCCTGCTCTCTGCACCAGCCCCTCAGCCATATATTCATACACTTTATCTCTCTGTTCCTGGCCTCACCAGCACGAGGTACCGGTAGCAGTCCAGAGATAACCACCTTCGACGTCCTACTTCTCAGCATTTTTCCCAACTCTCTAAACTCCCGCTGTAGCACCTCCTTCCTCTTCCGCCCGACGTCATTCGTGCCCACATGCACAACGACTTCAGGTTGATCGCCTTCCCTCACTAGGATTTTCTGAAGCTGGTCTGTGATGTGTTGAACCCTGGCACCAGGGAGGCAACAGACCATCCTCAAGTCCCTCCTGTTGCCACAGAATCTTCTGTCCGTCCCTCGGACGACGGAGTCACCGACCACTACGGCTCTTCCTGACTTCGGTCTCCCCTGTCGAATATCCTTGCCAACAGGTCCGCCACTCGGACTGGAACCGTCTTCTGCCCCGACAGTTCCCAAGAGGGTATACCTATTTGCAATAGGCACAGCCACTGGGGTCTCCTGTAGTCCTCGTCCACTCCCCCCTGAAACAGTCTCCCACCTTCGCTTGACCTGGACCCTTGGCGTGACAGCCTCACAATAGGTCCTGTCGAGGAAACTCTCGCATTCCCGGATGGCCCTGAGGTCATCCAACTGCCTCTCCAACTTCACCACACGTCCCTTCAGGAGCTGCACCTGGACACAGTTCTTGCAGGTGTAGTTCCCAGAAGCTCTAGCGACGTCCCTGTCTTCCCACATCCTGCAGGAAACACACTGCACCAACTTTTCCGCCATTACCTTGTGTCTGGCTTAAAACAATTGTAACCTCCTCGCCGAAGACTCGCAGACAAAGACTCGCACTTTTCTCACAGGGCTGCACCCTTTTGCAAGTCTTGCTTATATCACCACTTAAATTGCCTGATTGTCCAATTTACCAGACTTCACACTTAAATGATCAACCAATCCACGTATTCTCTTCTGACTGACTTATTACACTGTAATTCCCACTCACTTGCAGCCAATGGTGGTCCTCTCTCCAACTTCCCGACCTTTACTGACTGATTAACAGTGCCCTATTGGCGCTCTTTTTAAACTGCCGTTTGTACCACTATTAACAGATACTTACTTTCAGCCAATGGTCGTCCTCTCTCCAACTTCCCGACCTTTACAGACTGATTAACAGTGCCCTATTGGCGCTCTTTTTAAACTGCCGTTTCTACCACTATTAACAGGTACTTACTTTCAGCCAATGGTCGTCCTCTCTCCAACTTCCCGACCTTTGCAGACTGATAAAGGTTTTCTGCTGTGTTTTATATTTTAACCCTGTCTTAATTAATTTAGTTATACAATCTTACACTTAAATTTAATATTTACTCATTACAGTTCCACCACTGATTTTCTGGCACTCTTGGTTTCAGAGCTTTGCTGGTTTATCCAGCAGGCCAAGGAAGATGGCTATGGGGATAGATGTGCTTGCTCCAGCTGGCTGGAGTTCCAGAGCCCCGGCCGCAGGTTGCAAATTTAACCCACCGATCGGCCGTGGAAGTCGCGATGAGGTCGAGATTAGCTGCCTTGCCCAGCCTAGGTGCCACATTTTCGGAAAGACTTCCACAGCACGGGGAATTTCTTGCGGAACCTCTAGTGACCGAATTGGCAAATTGGCCATGGAAGTCCCAATGAGGTTGAGATAGGCTACCTTGGCCAGCCTCGGTACCACATTTCCGGGGAGACTTCCAAGGTGTGCAGGGGGATTTCTCACGGAACCCCTAGCGAACTCTAGCGGAACCTAGTGTTCATAGAAACATAGAAAATAGGTGCAGGAGGAGGCCATTCAGCCCTTCGAGCCAGCACCACCATTCATTGTGATCATGGCTGATCATCCACAATCAGTAACCTGTCCCCAACTTCTCCCCATATCCCATGATTCCACTAGCCCCCAGAGCTCTATCAAACTCTCTCTTAAATTCATCCAGTGATTTGGCCTCCACTGCCCTCTGTGGCAGAGAATTCTACAAATTCACAACTCTCTGGGTGAAAAAGTTCCTTCTCACCTCAGTTTTAAATGGCCTCCCCTTTATTTCTGTGGCCCCTGGTTCTGGACTCCCCCAACATTGGGAACATTTTTCCTGCATCCAGCTTATCCAGTCCTTTTATAATTTTATATGTCTCTGTAAGATCCCCTCTCATCTTTCTAAACTCCAGTGAATACAAGCCTAGTTTTTCAATCTTTCCTCATATGACCGTTCCACTATCCCAAGGATTAATCTCGTGAACTTATGCTGCACTGCCTCAATTACAAGGATGTCCTTCCTCAAAA
The DNA here is from genome assembly GCF_053455715.1 of Rhinoraja longicauda. Lineage (NCBI taxonomy): Eukaryota > Metazoa > Chordata > Chondrichthyes > Rajiformes > Arhynchobatidae > Rhinoraja > Rhinoraja longicauda. Next base: position 14,964,466 of record NC_135957.1, on the reverse strand, counting down.
TAGGAGACCAAAACTGTGCACAATACTCCAGATGTGGTTTTACCAGGGCCCTATACAACTGCAGAAGAACCTCTTTACTCCTATACTGAAATCCTCTCGTTATGAAGGCCAACATGCCATTAGCTTTCTTCACTGCCTGCTGTACCTGCACGCTAACGTTCAATGACTGGTGTACAAGGACACCCAGGTTTCGCTGCACTTCCCCTATACCTAACCTAACACCATTGAGATAATAATCTGCATCCTTGTTTTTGCCGCCAAATACAGAAAATACAGAATACAGAATAGCTTTTATTGTCATTCGTTTTACCGAACAAAATTAATTTGCCAGCAGTACAAAAAACAGAAAACACAAGACACACAACCCCAACACAAACATCCATCACAGCGACTCCAAACACCCCCTCACTGTGATGGAGGCAAAAAAACTTCCTCTCTCTTCCCCCATGCCCCTCCCACGGACAGACAGCTCGATCCCTACCGAGGCGACCGACCCGCACAGCCCCCGCAAGGAGATGGAAAGTCCCCGCGGCCGAGCCGAACCGGGCGCTGGAAAGTCCCGCGGCCGTACCGGGCGATGGAAGGTCCAGCGGCCAAGCCGCACCGGACGCTGTTAAGTCCCGTGGCCGTACCGGGCGATGGAAGGCCCCGCGGCCGAGCCCCACCGGGCGACGGATGGCCCCGCGGCCGAGCCGCACTGGCGATGGAAAGTCCCACGGCTGAGTCGCGCCGGAAAGTCCCACGGCCGCACCGGGCGATGGAAAACCCCGCGGCCGAGCCGCGCCGGGCGATGGAAGGCCCCGCGGCCGAGCCGCACCGGGCGTTGTTAAGTCCCGCGGCCGAGCCTCGCCCCTTGGAACAGACCACTCACTCAACCCTGACCAGGTCATCTTGCAAGCTCCTAACATCCTCTTCGCAGTTCATTACAAGTTTATTACAGGTCTATACATCGTTTTTTTTTCTTTCTTTTTTACGATCCGATTTCTCCGTTTATTTGGTAAAGTGAAAAACGCGGAAACTATGCAAAAAACGTGGAAAATTGATTTTAAAAATGCAGAAATCTGCGGAAAATTCACATGCCTGCTAAACGTTGCAGTCCTGAAAACAGCACAAGACACATGCAAAATAATATTTTTTCCCCAAAATATTGTTCCTTTCTATTTGTAAAGAATCAATGATTCATAATGCGATTGGCCCAAAATGTTACATCATTTCATGCTCTTTTAAAAATGATAACTATAAATGTTTGTTGATTGTAACAGTAAGATGGGTTCAGTAAAATGTATTTGTTTTCAACTAAACGTGTTTTCATTTTCTTCATGAAAAAAAAGAGAACCATGTGCAATATAAAAACATAAACCTATACCAAAGCCCAATAGGACACTCACTCTGTCATGGTTACCTGCATTTCAAATATAAAATTGAATTTAGAGGATATTTGCAGTAAATACAGTAACTGGATATTTTAACATATTTTCAAAGAACATTTTCATTGTTTGAAAAAGAACCAGAAGCAAATAAGTTTCAGGTAACAGGGAGGAAAGGTTTAGTAGCAATAACAGGACAAAATTTCTGGTATTTGAAAAGGTATTGGGTTAATGAATGAAAGGCAGCCCAGGTTTAGAAACATAGAAACATAGAAACTAGGTACAGGAGTAGGCCATTCGGCCCTTCGAGCCTGCACCGCCATTCAATATGATCATGGCTGATCATCCAGCTCAGTAGCCTGTACCTGCCTTCTCTCCATACCCCCTGATCCCTTTAGCAAAAGGGGCCACATCTAACTCCCTCTTAAATATAGCCAATGAAATGGCCTCAACTACCTTCTGTGGCAGAGAATTCCACAGACTCACCACTCTCTGTGTGAAGAAATGTTTTCTCATCTCGGTCCTAAAAGACTTCCCCCTTATCCTTAAGCTGTGACCCCTGGTTCTGGACTCCCCCAACATCGGGAACAATCTTCCCGCATCTAGCCTCTCCAACCCCTTAAGAATTTTATATGTTTCTATAAGATCCCCCATCAGTCTTCTAAATTCCAGCGAGTACAAGCCCAGTCTATCCAGTCTTTCCTCATATGTAAGTCCCGCCATCCCAGGGATCAATCTGGTGAACCTTCTCTGTACTCCCTCTAAGGCAAGAACGTCTTTCCTCAGGTTAGACCAAAACTGCACACAATACTCCAGGTGCGGTCTCACCAAGGCCCTGTACAACTGCAGCAGAACCTCCCTGCTCCTAAACTCAAATCCTCTTGCTATGAATACCAACATACCATTCGCTTTCTTCACTGCCTGCTGCACCTGCATGCTTGCTTTCAATGACTGGTGCACCATGACACCCAGGTCACGTTGCATCTCCCCTTCTCCCAATCGGTCACCATTCAGGTAATACTCTGCTTTCCTGTTCTTGCCACCAAAGTGGATAACCTCACATTTATCCACATTATATTGCATCTGCCATGCATTTGCCCACTCGCCTAAGGAAAATGATGTTTTACTAATTTGATAGATTTCTTTGATAAAGAAAAGAAGATTGATAAAGATTGCATGATTGACCTGGTGTAGGCAGACTTCCTAAACATTTCGGCAAAGTAACACATTAGAAATGTTAATAAAATAAAAAGCCTTGGGATTAATGGGAAAATGACACCATGTTTCAAAATTGGCTACAGAAAAGAAAATACCATAGTGGAGATTTAAAGATATGAGATGATGTTCTTCAGAAATCAATCTTGGGATAATCTCTCTTCGATATATTGACTTGGCAAACAATTCATAATTTCAAAATTTGCAGATGACATGTGATAAATAGTGAGTGATAGACTTCAGAGCGTCTAGAGAAACTGTAAAATTGACAAATGCACAACAATTAGAATTTAACAAGAGAAATATGATTTTTTGGAGAAGTAGAGGAAATATAAGCTAAATGGTACAATTGTAAGGTCACAGGAATGGAGAGTCTTATGAGTGGATATACATCAATCTTTTAAGGTAAAAGTATAAATGAATAATGTACTTATTAAAGGCAATGTCTTGTACATATTATTAGAGAACAAAAGTTAAAAAAGTAAGTGTGCTCTACTAAATATTCGTAAAATATAGGTTCAATCTTCTTTCGTGTTCAATTCTAGGCACTACACAGTAGAAAGAATTTTCAAAGATTTCCTCAAGGCCCCAAAAAAATACGAGAACAATATCTGCAATGAGGGCCTTAACTTATGTGAAGATAGAAATGCTCTTCTTGCTAATGAGTTGTTCAGGAGGAAATATGAAATGGGGGAAAAAACACAGGCAATATAAAGAGATGTTTTGTTGTAGAATGAATTAACATGTTCCAGGTTGTGAAATAATTGAAAACGACATACTGATAGTATAAATAAAGCTTGCAGGCAATACATTTGTGTGCGGTCATCACCAACAACCAAAGTTGAATTTCCCCCTCAATCTTTCTCCACAAACCAACCAGTTAACGGAGTGCATTGACAATAGTTTCAGCAAGAACACCCATCCACCAATAATTTGTTCTGCTCCTATTCAGCAGCTTTAGATCTCTTCTTCTTCTTCTTCCTCTTCTTCTTCTTCTTCTTGCTAATGGCCTGCACAGCCTAAAGTTGTAGGTTAAGGGTAGACATCCAGGCCAAGGCAGCATCAGTTGCTGGGTGGATGGCCTTGATGCCACCAGGGAAAAGCCTCAGTGAGCAGTCATTCACAATGTGTGGGATGGTCTGGTCTGGATACCTCTGACAGCTTTGGTTTTCTATTTACATTCCTTCGTCATGATATGGATGTTGGTCATTATGGATGAAGGCTAGCATTCATTATCCATTCCAAATATCATTTGAAAAATTAGCAGTGAGCCATTTTCTTGATCAGCGTTTGACCGAGTGTGGCATCAAGGAGCACCAGAAAAACTGCAATCAATGGGCGTCAAAGGAAAAACACTCCAAATGATCGAGTGAAAAATGAGGGTGATGGTTGGAGTTTAGATCTTGAACAGCCCCAGGATATCATTACAAGAACTCCTCAGGGCAATTGACCTAGTTCTCAACATTTGCAATTGCTTAATCAATGACCTTTCTTTCATCACCTAGGGTGATGGAGGAACTGAAGGAAATCTACATTAGGCAGGAAATGGTTTTGGGTAGACTGATGGGACTGAAGGCTGATAAATCCCCAGGGCCTGATGGTCTGCATCCCAGGGTACTTAAGGAGGTGGCTCGAGAAATAGTGGAAGCATTGGAGATCATTTTTCAATGTTCTATAGATTCAGGATCAGTTCCTGTGGATTGGAGGATAGCAAATGTTATCCCACTTTTTAAGAAAGGAGGGAGAGAGAAAACGGGTAATTATAGACCAGTTAGTCTGACATCAGTGGTGGGGAAGATGCTGGAGTCAATTATAAAAGACGAAATTGCTGAGCATTTGGATAGCAGTAACGGGATCATTCCGAGTCAGCATGGATTTACGAAGGGGAAATCATGCTTGACAAATCTACTGGAATTTTTTGAGGATGTAACTAGGAAAATTGACAGGGGAGAGTCAGTGGATGTGGTGTACCTCGACTTTCAGAAAGCCTTCGACAAGGTCCCACATAGGAGATTAGTGGGCAAAATTAGGGCACATGGTATTGGGGGTAGGGTACTGACATGGATAGAAAATTGGTTGACAGACAGAAAGCAAAGAGTGGGGATAAATGGGGCCCTTTCGGAATGGCAGGCAGTGACCAGTGGGGTACCGCAAGGTTCGGTGCTGGGACCCCAGCTATTTACAATATACATTAATGACTTAGACGAAGGGATTAAAAGTACCATTAGCAAATTTGCAGATGATACTAAGCTGGGGGGTAGTGTGAATTGTGAGGAAGATGCAATAAGGCTGCAGGGTGACTTGGACAGGTTGTGTGAGTGGGCGGATACATGGCAGATGCAGTTTAATGTAGATAAGTGTGAGGTTATTCACTTTGGAAGTAAGAATAGAAAGGCAGATTATTATCTGAATGGTGTCAAGTTAGGAGGAGGGGGAGTTCAACGAGATCTGGGTGTCCTAGTGCATCAGTCAATGAAAGGAAGCATGCAGGTACAGCAGGCAGTGAAGAAAGCCAATGGAATGTTGGCCTTCGTAACAAGAGGAGTTGAGTATAGGAGCAAAGAGGTCCTTCTACAGTTGTACCGGGCCCTGGTGAGACCGCACCTGGAGTACTGTGTGCAGTTTTGGTCTCCAAATTTGAGGAAGGATATTCTTGCTATGGAGGGCGTGCAGCGTAGGTTCACTAGGTTAATTCCCGGAATGGGGGGACTGTCGTATGTTGAAAGGCTGGAGCGATTGGGCTTGTATACACTGGAATTTAGAAGGATGAGGGGGGATCTTATTGAAACATATAAGATAATTAGGGGATTGGACACATTAGAGGCAGGAAACATGTTCCCAATGTTGGGGGAGTCCAGAACAAGGGGCCACAGTTTAAGAATAAGGGGTAGGCCATTTAGAACGGAGATGAGGAAGAACTTTTTCAGTCAGAGAGTGGTGAAGGTGTGGAATTCTCTGCCTCAGAAGGCAGTGGAGGCCAGTTCGTTGGATGCTTTCAAGAGAGAGCTGGATAGAGCTCTTAAGGATAGCGGAGTGAGGGGGTATGGGGAGAAGGCAGGAACGGGGTACTGATTGAGAGTGATCAGCCATGATCGCACTGAATGGCGGTGCTGGCTCGAAGGGCTGAATGGCCTACTCCTGCACCTATTGTCTATTGTCTATCATAGGGTCATATATTAATATGTTTGCTGATGATTGTACAAACTCCTCAAAAATGCCAAACAATGACCATCTCAAACAAGAGAGATCTCATTGTTTTTAAAAACTCAACTAGACTAGGCACATAAATGCATTGGCTTTTGCAAGTCAGTGGTCAGATATCTGGAAGAATCTGTGTTATCTGCAGATAACCCTTAACCTATCCATCATTTGCAAGGTTCAACTATTGCCTGAATGAGTGCAGTTTTAATAGCACTAAAATGGTTCAATCCCATCTGGGATGAAACAGTCCACTTGAATGGTCCCCTATCTACAACTTTAAACATTGATTCCCTCCATCTTCAGCATGCAGCGGTTATAGTGTGTACCATGTACACAATGCACTGTAATTACTTGCTGAGGACCTTGGACTGTACTTCCAAAGCTCACCAAGAAGCTCAAAGGCAGCAGGTGATGGGCAACTTCAATGTTTGTAGGTCCCCCCCCCTCACAGGTTTTACAGGATCCTGACTTGCAGAAAAGCCTTGAACACCACTGTCTAAATCCTGAAACTCCCTAACCTAGTGCATTGTGGGACTGCCACAGGTAAATGAATGCTGGCCTTGCTTGCAAACTCACATCATGAAAGAGGAATGTAAAACGGAAATAAAAGTTATAAGGAGGTCTAAAGCTGACTGGGTTTGGAATCTGAATCGAACAGATGCATATTGCTTGCTGAGACTATTGTTAGCTCATTCCTATAGAGAACAGTCTCTCTCATCTCATCTCCCATCTGGAATTCAACTCTTTGGGGCATGTTTGGATCAAAGCTGCGATGATGTTTATTCCAGTAACCTGCTTTCAAGTTTGCGTTTTACCTGTGACAACACCGTGACAACACCTTCCATCACTTTGCTGATAATTGCGAGTTGGGAAATAATTATCCAGATTGGATATTGTCCTGCTTTTTATGGGCATGCCATACTTGGAGCATTTTTTAATATTGTGTAAATGACAATGTTTCAATTAATTATATTGTAACAGCTTGACTAGTGGTATACTTAATTCTGGGATCCAATTCTTCAGTATCAGAATGTTATCTGGTTCTATAGTCTGGGCGATATCCAGTGATTTCAATTTAATATCATATGGAAGAAATCAAATAAGGTGAAGCCTAGCTACTGTGGTGGCAAGGATCACAGGAAGAAGATAAAATGGAGCCAGAGTCAGAGCACAAAACAATTCCCTCAGCCCACCATGTCCAAGACCACAAAATTACATGTTAAAATCATGAAAATAGCCATCCATGCCATGGAGATTCAAATGCTTATCTAGTTATTTCTAATGTCCTTATTTCTGCCACCCTCTCAGACAGTGTATTGCAGATTCCAACAATCCTCTGAATGAAGTTTTCTTTCCTCTCAGATCCTTTCTTAACCAGATAAACTTACTCTAAACCCTTTGGTTTTGGAGACCCATGATGAAACATTTCATAGAGACATAGAACATAGGTGCAGGAGGAGGCATTTGGCCCTTCGAGCCAGCACCGCCATTCATTGTGATCATGGCTGATCATCCACAATCAGTAACCTGTGCCTGCCTTCTCCACATATCCCTTGATTGCACTAGCCCCTAGAGCTCTTTCTAACTCTCTTTTAAATTCATCCAGTGAATTGGCCTCCACTGCCTTCTGTGGCAGAGAATTCCACAAATTCACAACTCTCTGGGTGAAAAAGTTTCTTCCCGCCTCAGTTTTAAACGGCCTCCCCTTTATTCTTAGACTGTGGCTCCTGGTTCTGGATTCCACGAACATTGGGAACATTTTTCCTGCATCTAGCTTGTCCTGTCCTTTTATAATTTTATACATCTCTATAAGATCCCCTCTCATTCTTCTAAACTCCAGTGAATACAAGCCCAGTCTTTCCAATCTTTCATCGGATGACAGTCCCTCCATCCCAGAGATTAGGCCTACCTCATCCATGCCGATTGTGATGCCAATCTCTATCAATCCCATTTGCCCGCATTAGGGCCATATCCTCAATGCCAAGGCATCTAAATATCCGTCCAAACATCTTCTCAACCTAAATGTATCTGCCTTCACCCATTCCTCTCTCAGTTTTTAACAGATATTCATCACCCTCTCTGTGAAAAACCTGCCCCTCAAATCACCTTTAAATTTTCCCCCTCTCATTTAACCCTGTGCCCTCTAGTTCTAGACTCCTTCGATCTGGGAAAAATGATTATGACTATACAGTACATTCTGTAGTCCTCTCATAATTTAAAATATTTATTTAAGGATAGTTAGCATGGCTTTATGCAGTGATATCACGTCTAACAAACAATTGAGTTATTTGAGGAGTTAGAAACATAGAAAAATAGGTGTAAGAATAAGCCATTTGGTCCTTCGAGCCAACACCGCCATTCAATATGATCATGGCTGATCATCTAAAATCAGTAACCCGTTCCTGCTTTTTCCCCATATCCCTTGATTCCGTTAGCGCTAAGAACTAAATCTACCTCTCTCTTGAAAACATCCATGAATTGACCTCCACTGCCTTTTGTGGCAGAGAATTCCACAGATTCACACCTCTTGGGTGAAAAAGTTTTTCCTCATCTCAGTCTTATGGCCTACCCCCTATTCTTGAAATGTGACCCCTGGTTCTGGACTCCTCCAACATCGGGAACATTTTTCCTGCAACTAGCCTGTCCAACCCTTTAAGAATTTTATGTTTCTACTAGACCAAGTGGAGCCGTTGGGCGCAAACCTCTCCTGCATTGGTGCAGCACTCTCTCCTCCCCCCCTCCCCCTCCCCCCCACTCCCCCTCTCCCCTTCCACTCTCCCCCCTCCACCACCCCCCTCCCTCCTTCTCCCCTCCTCCCAGAAGATTAGTCAAGCATGATTTCCACTTCATAAATCCATGCTGACTTTGTCCAATCCTGTCACTGCTTTCCAAATGCGCTGCTATAAACATCTTTAACAATCGACTCAAGCATCTTCCCCACTACCCATGTAAGGCTAACTGGTCTATAATTCCCCATTTTCTCTTTCCCTCCTTTCTTAAAAAGAGGAGTTACATTGGCTACCCTCCAGTCCACAGGAACTCATCCAGAGTCAAGAGAATATTGCAAAATGATCACCAATGCATCCATGATTTCTAGGGCCACCTCCTTGATGCAGACCATCAGGCCCTGGGGATTTATCTGCTTTCAGTCCCAACAGTTGACCTATCACCATTTCCTGACTAATGTGGATTCCCTTCAGTTCCTCTCTCCCACTAGATCGTTGGTCTCCTAGTATTTCTGGGAGATTGTTTGTCTTCCTTAGTGAAGACAGAACCAAAGTACTCGTTTAACTGTTTTTTTAGTTTAGTTTAGTTTAAAGATACAGCGCGGAAACAGGCCCTTCGGCCCATTGAATCCCCACCGACCAGCGATCCCCGCACATTAACACTAGCCTACTATTAGGGACAATTTACACATACACCAAGCCAATTAACCTACATACCTGTACGTCTTTGGAGCGTGGGAGGAAACAGAAGATCTCGGAGAAAAACCTATGCGGTCACACAGACAGCACCCATAATCAGGATCGAACCCAGGTCTCCGATGCTGCAAGCAGTGTAAAGGCAGCTACCGCTGCGCCACTGTGCTGCCATTTTAAGTTGACAAGTATAATTAATGAGGGCACGTCTGTGAATGTTGTACACGTGGAGTTTAGTAAAGCTGTGATAAGTTTCCTTGTGTAGGAAGAATGTAGGTGGGCTAATAAGTTAGTTTGTAGACAATGCAAAAATCGATAGAGTGGTGGATTGTGAGTAAATTTGTCAAAGGATACAGCTGGATATAAACCAGTCATAAATATTGGCAGAGAAATGGCAGATTAAAGTATATAAAATTATGGGAGGCAAGACACAGTAGATAATCTTTTTTCCCAGTGTGGAAATTTCAAATACTAGAGCGCTTAGGTTTAAGATGAGAGAGAGAAAGTTTGAGAAAAATTTACAAAGCAACTTTTTTTACACAGTTTGTAGTTGCCAGATATACGCTGCAAGAGGAAGTGGTGGAGCAGATATAATAGCAATGTTTAAGAGGCATGGGCAAATAGGGAATGGAGGGATATAGACCATTTGCAGGCAACTATGTACTTTAAATCTGCATTATGGTCAGCTCACCAACTCGTGGGCTAAAGGCCTGCTCTGCGCTGTACTGTGTAGCGCCACCTGGTGGTTACGCCACTTCCTGAGCGAACCCCATTACAAGCCCCTCACCTTTGCTTTTGTGAAGGTGTCCGATATCTGGTCCTCTGGGCAGCAGTGTCAATTGGCATTTGTCTCGAAATTCACGACCTGCATCCGCCATATTGAGGGTAAGAATAACTGGGTGGTCGCCGATGCGCTATCCCACCCCGACATTAGTGCCGTCCTTGATGTGGCCCCGGGCGGCCTTGGCGGTGGCTCAGCTGGAGGACAGCAAGATGTTCGCCTACCGCACCGCGATTTCAGGTCTGGTGTTGGAGGACGTGCCCTTTGGTCGTGCGGGTACCACAGTCCTGTGTGATGTGTCCACTGGTCAGCCGCGACCCATCGTCCCTGCTGCCTGGCGCCATCGGGTGTTCAACATCATCCTTCCATCCGGGCGACGACTGCATTGGTTGCCGCCCGGTTCATGTGGCATGGCTTGTGGAAGCAGGCTGGTAACTGGTCCCAGGCGTGCATTCTGTGCCATATGTCAACCATCCAGCGCCCGTCCGGGCGCCCGTACAGCATTTTGCTGTGCTTCGCTGGCGGGTCGATCACATTCACGTGGATTTCGTGGGTCCGCTTCCCCCTTGCGGGGGTGTCACTCATCTCCTTACTGTGGTGGAACGTTTCACGTGGTGGTCGGAGGCCGTTCCGCTGGCTGATACTTCTGCTGCGACGTGTGCCCCTGCCCTCGCTGCCCACAGGATTGCCCGTTTTGGTGTGCCGGTGGGCATCTCGTCGTACCGGGGGGCTCAGTTCATCTCTGATCTGTGGTCTGCTCTGGCCCGCCTGTTGGGGGTTCACCTCCATCACACCACGGCCTATCATCCACAATCTAACGGTTTGATGGAGCAGTTTCATCGTCATCTCAAGGCCGCTTTGAAGGTGCGGCTCACGGGCCCAGAGTGGATGGACGCGTTGCTATGGGTTTTGTTGGGGATTCGTACCACCCCAAAGGAGGACTTAGCTTCTTCCTCTGCAGAATTGGAGTATGGTGCTCCGCTTACGGTCCCAGGGGATTTAGTCCCGGCGGCACATGGGCAGCAGGAGCCAAGGTGGGGAAGAAGCTGGAGCTGTGGAAGCAGCGCTCCCTCTCCATCACGGGAAAGAATCTGGTCATCAGGTGTGAGGTGCTCTCGGGGCTGCCGTGCTTGGGGCATGTGTGGCCCGTCCATCCCTCCTAGGCCACGTGGATCACCCGGGCCTTCTTCCGCTTCATCTGGGGGTCGACGATGGACCGGATGCGACGGGCCACAATGCATAAGTCAGCAGACAACGGGGGTAAAAGCGTGCCCAACGTCGCCCTCATCCTGATGGCCACCTTCGTGTATGGCTGCATCAGGTGGAGCTTAGAGCCAAGGCAGATGGGCACCAAGTGTCACTACCTGCTGAGGTTCTACCTGTCCCCGGTGTTGCGAAGGATGGGCCTGGCGCAGACGCCACGCAATGTGGCAGACGCCACGCAATGTGGGGGAGAGAGGTAGAGGGGGAGAGGGGGGGGAGAGGGGGAGAGAGAGAGAGAGAGAGAGAGAGAGAGAGAGAAAAAAAAAGAATATATGTAATAAGCAATAAAAAAATTTTTTTTGAATTATCAGTCTCCATGAACTCTCTTATCTCTCTCCGCCACCACCACCTACCAAATAAGGAAGTGGGAGGAGACCCGCTTCGTGGGCGCCTTTGGCGCCGTGCTGTGATTTGTGGTTTGCAGTGATTTGTGGTTTGTTATCAGATCAGATAAGATCATGTGGTTAGATTAGATCCTGTGGTCAGATAAGATAAGATCTTGTGGTTAGATAAGGGTGTGGGAAAATCAGATATCAGCGTGGGAAATCAGATTGCGGTTTGCAGTTTACAGATAACAGAGAGCGTGGGAAAGAGGAGTGGCTTACGTATGATGTCATTACGTAACCTCTCCCACTTCCTTATTTGGCAGTTGGTGGTGGTGGAGAGAGATAAGAAGGTTCATGGAGACACGTGATAATTCAAAAAAACTTTATTTATTGCTTATTACATATATTCTTTATTTTATCAACAAAGTAATATATATAAGGGCAGAACTTCCGGGGGTGGCTTGACGTGGTACAAGGGAGAACTAGACAGTCACATTACATCAATAAAACAGGAGAAATTACATATATGGCTGAAACTAGATAAAGGAATTGGAATAACAGAGGAAGATACATATCTATGCGCTGTCTACATACCCCCAATGGAATCGCCATACTTTGAGGAGGATCTATTTGAAGCTCTCCACATGGAAATCAACCATTTCCAGGCCCAGGGAAATGTGCTACTATGTGGGGACTTGAATGCAAGGACCGGATGTGAACCCGATTTCATAGATCCACAGGGCAACAAGCATGTGTTCAGTCAAGCCCCCTTGAACGTCACACCAACGATCACCAACCTTGACTGTGAAATAAATAAAAGTGGCAGAGAGGTAGTGCATCTCTGTAGAGCTTTGGCCTATATATAGTTAATGGTAGGTTCAGAGGGGACTCGCGGGGGAGGTTCACATATTCCTCAGCTCTTGGGTCTAGCGTGATATGGACCCCTGCACTATCAGTGCATTCACTGTTAGGCAGCAGTCAAAATTGGGGACAAATGCACTGATCTCTTCACCCAGAGAAGAGGCTTCCGGCAAGCTGCAATCTGAGCCCAACACTGTTTAATGTGTATATAAACGATTTGGCAGTAAAGTTGGACCAGAGCACAGCGCCGGGCCTCTGTCTTCTGGACGGAGAGGTAAAATCCCTGTTTTATGCAGATGACTTGGTTTTGTTGTCTCCCACAGAACAGGGACTGCCGCAACAGTTAGACCTACTCGATGAGTACTGCCAAAATTGGACCCTGGCAGTAAATCTAAAGAAAACCAACATCATGATTTTTCAAAAAAGACCCAGATGTCAGGGAGACAAATACCAATTCACTCTCAATGGTATCATTATCGAACACACTAAGAGCTACACTTACCTTGGTCTAACTGTTACAGCATCAGGGAGCTTTAGCATGGCAGCGAATGCACTAAAAGAGAAAAGCTCAAAGAGCTCTGTAAGCAATAAAAATTCCACAACATTCAAATTCCAATTAAAATCTGGCTTAAAATATTTGACAGTGTAATTCAGTCCATTGCGCTTTAAGTATGCTCAGTCACCATAGCTATACTAAATGGGAAAAACACACAACAGAGGCCCTACATGCGGAATTTTGTCGGAACATCCTCCAAAGGAATATACCAACAAACGCATGTAGGGCGGAATTAGGTGGATACCCACTGATAATAAATATCCAAAAACGAGCACTAATTGTTTGGAATCACCTTAAATCTAGTCCCTCAGACACCCTCCAGTTCAAAGCCCTCCAAACCCAAGAGGGGAACTCAGAAAAGAGCTCCCTGTGTCAGTTGGTACTGAGACTAACTATCCCTATTCAGCTAAACCTTGACCAGAGTCAGATCAACACAGCTTTCCAATCACCAGTTAGAGTGAAACAAATTATTAAACAATGCAAAGAATCCTATCTGGAACATTGGGATAAAGTAACCAAAAGCCAAAGCAGATTAGAATGTTACCGTGCCCTAAAAAGAGATTATAAATTGTCAGACTATCTCTCAACTGTTAGAGATATAAAGCAGAGACAGACCCTCACCAAGTACAGGTTAAGTAACCACCATTTGGCAGTTGAAAGAGGAAGACAGAAGAGATCTTGGCAACCAAGAGAAAATAGAATATGCGGTCACTGTTTGACAGATGAGGTTGAAACAGAGGTGTACCTCCTCTTAAAATGTAAAATATTCGACAAAATAAGGAAAATATACTTTGAAAAACTCAGTCTGGCAATCCCAGATTTTAAAGAATTAGATGATATATCAAAACTAAGAATAATCCTTGGCGAAAGAAATACGGCACATCTTGGCGCACAATACGTAACAGCATGCCACAACCTGAGAGACGGTGAATGACCAACATGTTCCAATATGTTCCAACACATGTTCCAACATGTACACAGACACGCAAAAATAAATTTACACTAATTGACACTAAGAAAATTAATATTGACCTGCTATCTTGCTGTACTGCTTACAACTGAAAGAACCAGAAGCAATCGATAAAAGGCTATAATTGTATTGCGTATATACAGGGGCATATCTACCCATGCATTGTATAGTTGTATTTATATTCATGCATTTTAAATATGTATGTTATGTTCTATACTTTGGCAATGTAATGATGTATCTTATCAGAGCGAGAGTGAGAGGAGAGAGAGAGAGAGAGAGAGAGAGAGAGAGAGAGAGAGAGAGAGAGAGAGA